>NC_064293.1:35380654-35439268 GCF_019186545.1 Solanum stenotomum
TTTTTTTTAAAAAAAAAAATTACCAACCCACCCCTACCAACTCCCCAACCCCCTATCCCCAAAAAAATGTTAAAAAAAAACTTTCTTACTATCCCACCCTTTATCACTTATTTTTTGTTTGTGTGAATGCACATCTTTTACTCATTTTATCCATTTAACTACCCACTTTTAAATGGATAATATGGGTATTATTTGTTTTTACCTATTTTTAAATGAGTTGGATACCCAACCCATTTATAATGGGTAAATATGAGCGAATACCCATATTAATTACCCATTCTGCCACCCCTAGATACAACTCACAAAAAATGTCAAAAAATATCTCATTATCCCCGAGGAGCCTTTAACTTATGGCATGTATCGGACCTTAATATATATTCGGATATCAAATATTTATACCAAAGCAATTTTTTAATTTATTATAATATATAGTGAAAATATACATTAGTTGATTATAATTAAGTGATTCAAGTATATGTACATATATATAATATGCATTTATTGGTTGAATAGTCATCCATCAAAATAATAACCAGTAAATGTATAATTTTTTAGGTTATTATGTGATATACATATAAAATATACAATTTTGATACAAAATAGTATATATATTAGGTGATATACGTATAAAATATATAATTTTGATACAAAATAGTATATATATATATTTGATTAGTGAATGTAATTTTTTTTATGTAACTTGCCCAAGTTTTTATCCATCGGACCAAGAGCGACAGCCATATAGGGCCAAATATTATATTGTTTATGCGTGATTAAAATTATGTATAAAAGAGCTAATTACATTATTTCCCTACTATTTTTCAAATAACAAGAATTTCTTAATATTTATGGATTCCGGATACATCACTAGACTTCCAGATACTTATGGGAAGGGATGTATTAGAGAGGGATATGGCATCCGGATATATAAGTGAGGAATGTATCCGAGAGGGAAGGGATGTATCCGAGAGGGAAGGAATGTATCCGAGAGGGAGATAGGAATGTATCACCGAGAGGGGAGGCATGTATTAGAGAGGGGAGGGATGTATCCGATAGGGAACGAATGTATCCAAGAGGGAGATAGGGATGTATCACTGAGAGGAGAGTGATGTATCTGAGAGGGTATGTTTGAAATTTTTTTAAATGGTAGAAAATTTTAGAGATTATGATAAAATAAGATGTGTATTTAGGTAATTTTTCCTAAAATGATCTTTTAAATATATATGTAGCAGATGTGGAATCTCCAATGACTTTTTTTATCGATTTACTTCTTCATATTAAATCCGATAACTAAAAAACTCTGACTTCACCATTGCAATGGATCTCAAAGACAATAATTTTCACTAACACTTACAATGAAAGTACTATACAGATTTGAGACTGAAGATAATTATCAATGCAACTATTACAATGATTGCGGTTAGTCTATGTTTCCCTTTCAACATTTTTTAAAGTCTTTAATATGGCATCGGAAACTTAAACTGAAATACACATTTAAGGAAAGTACAAAATCTGATCAGTATATATCACTAGTATAATAGTTGTTCTAGCAAGTTGAATTTAATTTGTTTGAAAATAGTTGAACATTTTAGGGGAAAAATACGTGACTATATCTCCAAATCTGCCCTTATTCAATCAGTGGAGGTGTTATTTAAGTGAAATGTTAGTGGATAGATAAATGATTATTTTAACAAATATTCTAGAAGGCAATAAGGAATAATAAAAAGAGAACTAGCTATTACAAGATTTTATAATAAGGAACAAATGTTAAAAAATGGAACTTTAATACATCAACTAACACCTAGATTATTAAAAAAAAAAAAAAGAAGGAAAATTACAACTGAGCCTTTTCTCTTATACTTTTACAAAATGATTAAGAATATAATTGAATAATATTTGAAATATGAAAAAGAGGCATATTAATATTCAAAGTATTGCACATAACGTCCTTCTTTTTTGGGGCCTTTTCTTCATCTTAGGGGGTCGCAATGCTACCTTAATTGCAGTATCAAATACAGCTTTCACATTCTGAAAAAAAATAATAATAAGATTGTTTATTTAGAGTGTAATTATTGTTCTAATTATTGATTAATCATAACGGAATTGTTAATTAATACCTGCTGAGTCTTGGAGCTGCACTCAATGTAGGCAACTGCTCCTATCATCTTTTTCAACTCCTCTCCCTAGTTAAAGAAACAACAGAGTAATAAGCTATTTTTTTTGTTAATCACCGATCAAAATTTTTTAAAGTATAGTTAGTATAAGTGACTCATTTTATGTTGTAGAGATTTATGTTATTTGTTTGAAAAGTTGACCACAAAAACTCATACTTTTATAGTAAAATGAAAAACTTCTTGTATATATACACATATGATGATATACAATGATATCCTTTTAAAAGCTTTTTGTATACATATATAATATATAATGATTTCATTTGCTGTAATTTGTCTCCACATATACAAGCCAAACCACTCGATGGCTAGTACCCGCTTTGCGCGGGAAAGTCAGACAACTCCATTCCCAAGATCTCTGATTAACGATGGAGGAATACTTATCGGCTCACAGCTACCAGGCATCAAGATATATAATGTATCAATTTGTTTGGAATTAAATTAAGACCTTTTTGTTTTTAGAAATTTGCTAATGATTGCAAGTCAATAATGGGACTCACCTGGGCAGTTGATATAGGAGTAGCCCCTGGATGATCACTTAAATATTGTTTGTCTTCCCTCAGGTCTAGCAAAATTAAATTTAAACAGGTATAAATCATATTGCACATTAGGTTATAATATGTGTTTTGATATATAATTATGACAAACTTAAAGATAATGAAATATTAAGTTGGTCTTACCAAGTTTAGTTCCCACCAGAACAATTTGTATAGTAGGAGCATAGTGCCTTAACTCAGGAATCCACTGTTTGATGATCAATAATTAGAACTTTTGGTAAATAATTATCAACAAATAAATCACTAATGGACAGGACTAGAAATAGAGGGAATATCTTTGGATCATCTAGTTTTACGGTGTATAAATAATGTATACTTTATACAAAATATACATATGATATACATCCATATACACAATATATACAGCCAAAGTGTATAAATGGTATATACTTCGGTCATGTTGATAAACTAGATGGCCGAGTATATTTACTTAAGTTCCCAAAAATATAAATACACTAACCTTTTTGTAAATGTTCTCATAGCTTGCCTTGCTTATTAGAGAAAAAGCAAGCAAAAAGACATCAGCTCCTCTGTAACTTAATGGCCTTAGCCTGTTATAGTCTTCTTGTCCTGCATTTCACAATCAACTATTCAACAACACACAAAATCAAAATGAAATGTTCTTATATACCTACAAACAATATCCAAAAATATTCCCTCCAATGATATAAGTGAGGAATAAAAAAGACTCATAATAGAATCAAAATTTTATATATGCGCCCAAAGGTATGGTCTAGTGGTCAATGAAATGGGTCGAGAACCATGAAGTTTTAGGTTCGAATTCCATCATAGACAAAACAACATTAGTTGGTTTCTTCTTATCTGTCCTAGTCTTGGTGGACAAAGTTAACTGGTACTTGTTACTGGTGGAAGCTAATAGATATCCATGGAATCAGTGGAGATGCACGCAAACTAACTCAGGCACCACGTTATCAAAAAGAAATCATATGTGAAATAAATTTAGTATCTACGTACATCCTACCCTCCATAGAACTCCAACTTGTGGGACTACACTGGTAGATTATTGTTGTCATTGCTGTGAAATAAATTTACCTGCAGTATCCCAGAGGCCAAGGTTAACAGTGCTACCATCCACCACTACATTTGCACTGAAGTTATCGAACACCGTTGGAACATAATCCTATGGAACAACATTAATCTTATGAAGTTAACAACTCGTATACATGAAACGAAGAGAAGATTAAAGAAAAAAAGTGAATAATATTACCGTTGGAAAAGTATTACTAGTGTATGAAATTAGCATACAAGTTTTCCCAACAGCTCCATCACCAACAGTAACGCATTTGATGAATCTAGCAGTAGTCATCTTCTTATAAATTGGTTATTTCTTACAAACTTACTGCTTTGTTTCTTCTCTACAAGTTTTTTTAAAGATGAGAAACACTTTGTTTTTATTCTTCAATGATACATCTATCTTCTTAGCTAGTATATATCCTTCAAATACTTTTTTCTTTTCTCCTAATCATAACACCAACTTGTTTAAGTTAAAATAAGTGGATTTTGAAACTTAATGAAAAGATATTTGGCAATGTGGAGAGGGTTGGCATATTGGATTATACACCTAAGCAATCATTGCTTACACCACCCTTTTTACTTTCCTTTAACTTCAAGGCCAGATAGCCAAATGAAATAAAAAGGGGTTAATTTTTTTCAAAAAGAAAGTTTGTAAAGTAGGTGTAGTGGTGAGTGTTGGTTGGTTTAAGTGTTGAACAAGCAATTGTATAAAGGATCAAAAGAGGGGAAAGGTTGCTTAATTGGACTATATACTATGATGATCAAAATAGAATATTTCAACAAATGGAAATTAAAAGTAAGTAGGGATATTTTCATAAAAACACGTCCAACACAACAATTTTCATCCACATATATAGTGACCTAACTTTCAAATTATATACCATATGGATTAATTCAGATAAGGGTTGAAAAACATGACTCATTTTAGTTACAAGTTTAAGTCGGGCAACTCATAATTGAGATTGAGAGTATAAGAGTGTCTTAGTTCAACTCGTTACGAAAACAAGTTTAAAAAATAGATTAAGAGAAAGACACATGGGACTAGTTCACTTTATTGTTTCTGCTTACGTCTAATGAAATTCACAATGATTAACGAACTTAATGTTCATATTAACTAAAAAGAAAAGATATCTGGAACTAGAACCCAAAGAATCTTTCATAGGTCTACTACCGTTACTGCAGTTCAGCTGGTCAGTACAACATTTCAAATGAGTAATTGTTGGGTCAACTGTTGTACAACAGCTTGGCTACTGATTCAATCTAACAAAGAATTCAAGCATACCAAAGGACAAGGAAAAAATTAAATAAACTCATTTAGCACAAAGGCTATTATCTTATTCAAAGGCACAGGAGATGACACGACTAATATGGGAAGTGCAACAGAGGTAGCGGACTATGATTCGTACTGGAGCATAATTTGGGATGAACAACCAAAGTGAGCCAGGTCAAGAAAGCAAGTTACACAGCAGCAATTTGGCCGCTGTGAGCAGTGCGGCAACAGAGAGGAAAAGCATACGCATAGCTTGAACTGGCTATGGGAGAAGTCAGGTAAACTCCGCGGAACTTGCATTTAAATTCCTGCAACAATTGGATTTTAGGTGATCAACTCCAGAATAGTCATAGGCTTTCCCTACACTGTAGTCGCACCAAACTCACAATTTCATCAAAACACTGTTCAGTTCTGATGATACACGTCTACTACGCTCACCCAAGGTGTGTGACATAAGTAGCCAGAAACTTGATAGTCAAGTTTGAAAACAGCTGGTGAATATCACTATTTTATGCCAAGATTAAAGAGAAATACAAAGTATGGAGCCAATACACGAAGAATCAAATCACATATATATAGTGGGGCGCATAGAAGTGGAAGGAAAGGAACCTCAGTAACACTTGAGGTCGTGTTTTCACTCTGCAGCCAATCAAACACAGGGAAATAAGGGAGAACCACTTATTTTCTAAGGAACATTTTTCATGAATTAAACATTTTTCATACCAAACACCACAGTTACCTAATACTGTAAAATAGTCATAGCTCAATAATTCAACCAACAAAAAAAAAGTATACCCTTCCCATGATTGTTCATGTTAAGGCCAGAACTATTGTGTATACAAGATTTAGAGCTTTAAAGTATACTTCCATGATTTCATCTATAAGATGTCTACTTATAAACTAGACAATAACATAAATGAACGGTGAAATATAAACTCCATCATTAGCCAAATATTGGTAGGGATATATCTTGTACTTGGGGAATCATTCATAGTACCATCATATGTTACTTGCGAGCTTCCGACTTCTTCTGTTCTTTGGCTGCACAGAAAATATGCAAACATTAACCCTAGCAAATAAAGGAAGAGAATCTTAGACAATCAGCGTGTAAGTACAGAAGAATGTACCAGCTTTCTCCTCCTCTCGCTTTTTGGCAGCATCTGCTCTTTGTTGTCGTATGAGAGCCAATCGTTCTGCAAAATTACGAGATAGAATTAGAAGTAGCACTTTGCGATCAATAACAGAAGAAACACTGGTTCAAGACCATGGCACATCATTTCAAAGTTCATTCATATCCAAGTTCTACAAAAGTGGAACAGCACAAAATCAATATATTTTACTTTTAATATGTGCCCAACCAGATGACAACTTATCCACTTCAAACTTCACAACTCAAATACAGTCCTTCACATGACCACATATTTTTTATTTTTTTTTTGATTTGCACCGGGTGTCCGAGTCTCTTTGAGCCCCGACTAATCCCGGGGGTGCACAGGCCCTCGGCAAGGAGTTTCCCGCAAGTGCACCACGGTTAATTCAGGTTTTACCCAGTCCGATGGCCCTCAGAAATTGTTTGCACCTAGTGGGTTTCGAACTTGAGACCTTGAAAGGGAGCAAACCCCGGATGCTCATATTCAAGTAACAAGACAATTAAAATTAGACTTAAGAATAAAACTTGGTTCTGATGACAAAAACCTCAATCCATCCACCCAACACCTCAAACAATCTATTAAGTAGAGAGAACGAACTACAAGACCAGATAATTCTAAACAAAACAAATTAAGTCTATTGCTAGAGCATTGCTCTGTGATATTACCTAAATCTTTCTTAGCTTGATCTGTTTTTCCTTGTTCTTGCAGCCTCATATACCTCTCATGAGCTTGTTGTTTCTCTATCTCTTCCCTGTGAACAATTACCATGTAAATTAATAACGACATAGAAGTTAAAAGGACCAGGATATGTCACCAACTATGTTACCGTGTTGCATGTATCGGTAATAGAACTAATACACAAGACTTCAGATATTTCTTCCTTCTTTTAGCTTGACTTGTCAACACCCCAAAGAACACAAAAAATGCGATATAATTTCAAAAATATAACAATAACAAAAGGCAACAATTGTTCCCACTGTATGTAATTCAAGTTCATTGACACCCATTGACCACACACACACACAAGTAGCTGGGATTTTGGATAGAGCGAAGAGTATTTCACATGCAAAGAAGCAGCTATCTGCAACAATGGCCTGGGAATATAGTCTTGTCGCAGAAAAATAATAACTTATCCCGGTTTAAATTCGGGCCTTTAAGGTGTTCCGTGAGATTTGGCACATCCTGAACTTCCTAGACGTTGACAAACTCTGGCTAAAAGAAATAACTTTGGAAAAGATATTATTCCCTGTACATTCTCTCTGACAAAGGTTGATTACAAGTAAAAGGACCAAATCCTTTCATCTTGAATAAATATATCCCAACATCCTAGCAGTCATATGTCGTAATCATTAGAGTGGTGCAGGCAGTTAAAAAAATTGATGATAGAGAAATCCCAAAGATTAGTGACACAAGGTGTGAAACTCAAAAGATGCAGGACAGTAAAAACAATGAGAAAATGAAAAAAATATAGGGCAGTTGCTGAAATCCAAGAACAGAAAAGGGAGGGAGTATTCATGCAAAACATATAGGAGGCATACAATAAGGCTTCTTTATCTGTGACTTCATTGGGATCGTATTTTAAAGGAAACACAAAAGAAGGTTCAACTAACCTTTCACGTCTTGAAAGCTCAGTTGTTTTCTCAATCTGCACAGAAAATGCCCACATTCAAAGTTACATCCAAAAACAATTAAATTGAAGTATTGAACAAATGCAAGTTCACCGTGCCCCATCTTACATCAACATTTTTAGCTTTCACGTTCTTTGGCTTCACCAAATTGGGGTTCTCAATTTCAATGATACCCTGGGTACCTTTCCGCTTCTGTTTGGAACAATAAAAGAAATGAGCCGTCTGAATGTACATTTTCCACAGCCACAAAGCATAGAGGACGCAAATTTCCAAATTAAATCAATTTCAACTTTGAAAGTGAGGATTCAAATAGTCAAAACCTCAAATAACTTGAGATTTAAGTATAGTATTTGTCACAAATTCTTATACGATAAGAAGTGCACTAGTTTTTCTAACTAAGGAAATACAAAAAAAGATTAAAAAGTAGTAGTTGTCACAAACCGCCTACTCTTTCTTAAAATGTAAAGAAAATGAAGCAATGAATCATAGATAACTGACCTCTCCATCAGAATCTTCTTCAGATTCCTCTTCAGATTCCTCTTCGGATTTCTCATTTTCCTCAGCTTCAACCTCTTCCTGAAGACCTCAAATTGATCACGCAGAGCACACAAATATAGAAGTTAAGCATGAAGACAATACTAATTATAAAGGCAATTTTCTTTCATCATATATCAGATAATTCATATTATTCAAATCATCAATCTCAGTTTACAAGCACAAGAGAAGATTTTTGATGACTGAGATATATTAACATCTAAGGATACAACCATAGAAGAAAATAGAATAAACATCCCAGGCACAACGACAGCATGTCCTTAGAAGGGTAAGTTAATGAGGATGTTTTAACTATTAATAAGGCAACACAAATGAAAAACTGTTTACAAGATAATGATCACCCGTTTGCACACACAACACAAACGTGACCGACTAACACATTCTAGCTCGTCATGAGAACACATTCACATACCACAAATTGTATTATTTGATAGTCAGACAATTCTTCTCTTACCACATCAAAAAGTTGATCGCAATAGCTATCATTTCACATGGTTATGTTTCATAAAGAAGTTAAGTTTTGAAGTTCCATGCAGTACAATAACCAACATAATTCAAGGAGAACACCCTAAATAATGTTCTGAAACTGACCCATCAGTGCTAACCCCTCCTTACTAACATGTATGCATAGACTAACTTCTAAAAGAAAGAAAGAGAATATAAATGTATTAGGAGCCCAGAAAAACTACAGCCGGAGATATTCACCTGCTTAAACGTGCGAGGACGTCGAGAAGTACCAGCAACTGCAAAATAAAAGCAAATATCAAGAGCGACTTAGCAGAATATGTGCAGTTCATTGCAGACATCCCAACCATGCCAACCATGCCATGTTGGCTCCAACATATCAACTATTTGAATTAATAGATATTTATAACCAGTGCCTTATTTAATAAACAGACTCGAGATAAAGCAGCCTGATCCCACAACTTTGCACTAGCATACAATTTTCAAATGGAAGAGATCTTGTTACACCAGTACATGTATGGGAAGACGGAGAAATTGCATGAGCGAAGGGAGGGGAAATAGGAAGAAGGATCACCACTAACAGGAACCAAAAGATCATAGGGTTAGAGTTTCTTCATCATGCATGAATGAAGTCTCCCAGGTTCTTGAAATATTAGTTTGATGTTTGTGCTATATATCTAAGCCACTCTTATTTGTGTTGTAGGTAATGCCTAAAGAAAAATCCTTTCTCCATTAAGTGTATAAGCACATCAATCTGATATTTCAAGATACTGTAGTTATATTGCACCAGGCATAAACTGAAAACTGAGTTTCAACCTATTAAAGGATTCTACACAATGAGAAAAATAACTACTTTACGCTTTCCTCAAGAACCTGTTTTCTCATTCAAGTTTCTGCTACCAACACAAAGTAAAATCCTTCATGGCACACACACAAAATGAGCACTGCAAGGTTTATGAACATACAACTTCATCCATAATTTTTTTTAAAAAAAAACATATCTACAACTACTTCAACTATCCAACTAACCATCAATTATAAGCAAACCTTCACTAAGTAAATTTTCAAACATACTCCCAACTAATTGTAAAAAGCAGCGTGAAAATTCAGCTAAATTCACCTAAGATAATAAAATTCTCCTACCAAATCTACCATAAGAAATTTAAACAAAATCAATTAACGCAACAGATAACGTTCAATCTCCAATCGACCTTTTACCCAAACAAAACAATTCGAATTCCAAGTAATAGATCTCAAAAATTGGTATAACAAATAAAAAAAGGAATCAACTTGGCAGTTCGTAAAGGTAAGTAAAGGAGACATACGCATCTCCTCAGGCGTGGAGAACTGGCGGCGACCAGTAGGCTTTCCCTTGAACTTTCCTCTTCCCATAGCTTTCGCCTTCTCACTGAATGAATCAAAGTTAACAGAAGAAGGAAAGCCAATTGAAGATGGAAAATCGAAGGGTTTGCTAGTTTTCGGAATTTCTTCTCTGCGCAAGAAAAAAAGGTATTTTCAAAAGAAGAGAAATAAAGGGAAGAAAAAAACCCTAGCTTTTTTTGGTGAGTGGGGAATATTTATGGTGCGAATGCTCGTATATTAGAAAGTTGTTGTGAGTGGGAATCGAACATTAAAAGCGTTTTTTAACGATCACAGAAAGAATATTTATTCCGAATGGATTTGGGCCTTTTCGGTATGGAAAAGGCTCTTAGAATTTTGGGTTGGACCCCTTCCTGGACCTTCGAAAATATGTGTCACCTTTTGTATCGCGTCAAGAGAAATGACATAAATAAGATTATTGCTTAAAGAGTTTTATTATCGAATTGATCTCGAAATTGGATCCTGGTGTTTTTAAGAGGGATCTAAGTAAATAGCAAGAAGAAAAGAGAGCTAAGAGAATTATTTTCTAGATGAAGTGGTGGAGGTACGTTGTACTGGAGTGAGTTGATTAGACATGATATGATGTTATCGAGGAAGTGAAGTTGATAGCTTTAATTTCATACAAAATTAAAAATAATACTTACAAATTTCGTGAGGTTAGTTTTTGCGATCTCATAGGGTTAAGGTTGGTTTGAAAAAGAGTCGAATCCGTTTGGATTGACTTAAAAGTTGGTCAAATCTACTTTTAAGTCAGATTTTGACTTCTGAAAGTGTTTGGCAAATATACAAAACAACTTAAAATAAGTTACGAAGTGTTTGGCAAGGTAAAAAATGACTTAAAATAAGTCAGAAACCAAAAGTAGGTCTCCCCCTACTTTTTATTTTTTACTTAAAAGCTATTTTTTTAAGTCAATTCAAACGGACAGAATTAGGAATTTAAAGAAAGGAAAAAGGACAAATAAACTTCCCAAATTATCGTAAATGAATTTACGTGTACTCTATACTATGCTATTGAGATACTAGTGTCTCTGCCGTCCAAAAAGTAGGAGCACTAGTGTCCACTTTTTGGACGGTAGGAATATTAATGTCTCAATAATATAACGAAGGGTATACATATACCATTTACGATAATTGGAGGTATATTTATCTTTTTTCCCTTTCAAGAAAGAATTCTCCTTTCTATGAACGCCAATTAGTTTTTACAATGTTGTTGTTTCATTGTTTGCACAATTAATAAAACTGGGCCAGGTCATAGTTAATTGATTAAAAAAAAAAAACTTTACAAAAGTATAAGCAGATATTAACTTTAATATTTGTACATATTCAAATGAATTAATTGACATAAATATATTATTTAAACAAAAATCACTAAATTCACATCAGAATTACTAGCTCTGCCCTATATATATAAGTACATTTCTCATTTTGATTAACTAAGTTACAATCAAATATTTACAGGTTTCAAGACCATCTCTGGTCTGATTTGGGAAGAACGAACCTTTATTCATCTTGATAGGTCTTCTCATTTCATTTATTTTTTATTTATACAATAATCAACCTTACTATATTTTAATGCATAAATGATCTCAAAGAATTAAACGATGCAATAGCATAAGTTACAATTCAACTTACTTTATGTAATAATGAAACATAAAACTTAGCTAAATTGTGCTCTAACATATTTTAAGATCTAGAAATATATATATACATCTTTTAACAGTGGTGGCTCTACAGCTTTGAAAAAAAAGCAATTGCCTTAGGCCCCAAAATTTGAGGGGCCTCATTTTTAAAAAAATTAATAGGTTATAAGTATTTTTTAAAAAAAATATTGAGTAGTATTTGTAGAAAATAAAAAAAAATTCATAAAAGAGCGAAGAAGTAATAGAAGTTTGACAAATTATGAATAGTATGTCTCAAGAAAATATTAAATAATTAGCTATAATAAATTTTATAAAAAATATATATTCGAATTGAAGGCCTTCATTCGGATTTGGCTTTAGGCCAGCAATTTATTAAAGCCGCCCCTGTCTTTTAAAGAAAGGAAAAATTCTTTTGGCCAGAAAATTTGATGAGAATTTGGCCAGAATGGTATTTTACTTATGTTATTTTACCTTTTTAAATATTTTTATCCTTTTAACTTTAATATATTTTAATTAAAAAATAGAAAAAAGATCAGTTTATTTTAAAATAAAAAAAATATTATAATTTTTTAAATTTTCTGACCAAATTTGTGGCCAAATTTTTAGCCATTTAGCATTACCCTCGAACAAAATCATAAGTTTTCAAATATCTTCATAACTAATCTCTACAACTATACTTCTTTTGAGTATCAGACAAAATTTATATCTTTGATTAGGGGTGGGCATAAATACCGAAAAATCAAAAAATCGAATCGAACCGAAAAAATTCGGTTCTTCGGTGTTTCGGTTGGGTGTCGGTTTTTTTTTGGAACTTCGGTTCTTCGGTTCGGAGTTCGGTGTAAGGGTCCCGAAACTACGGTGCACCGAAGAACCGAGTTTTATTAAATAAATTTAAAAGTATTTATTATATTGCTTAAGTTTTAACTTTACTTGGCCCATTTCAATTTTTATATTTAGATCCTAAACTTAAATAGCAAAAATTTTAATAACAAAATAGTAAACCCTAAAGACCTAAAGTCTAAACTAAACAAAACTCAATTTAATTCAAGTTTGAGCAGCAACTTGGTGTTTTTACTTTCTACTTTTTTTTATTATTTTATGTTGTTACTTTAAAGTGAGAACAACAAATTGATGTTCTTACCTTTTATTGTTAGACGGTTAGTTGTTACTTTGAAGTTTGAAGTGTAAAGTGAATAACAATTGTTACTTTATCATATTCTCTCTTTATTTTTGTTGACATCAAAAAATCGATTTTAAAACACCGAACTAAACCAAATCGAAGTAGAAAAAACCGAACCGAACCGAACCGATCTAGTTTGGTTTGAAATATGGTGCACACTTTTCTAAAATCGAATAGCAAAAAACCAAACAAAAATTTGATTAAACCGAATCGAAGAACCGAACGTCCATCCCTATCTTTGACCATTCATTTTCCAACGCGTTTTCCAATGCATCATGAATTATTATATTCCCAACAAATTAAATTGGAATATTAAAAGCTTATAAGGAAATAACTACCACTATTCATAGCCATCCCATCACTACTGAATGCTTGCCATCCTCTCATAATTGACTGTATGAAAAGGACGCAATGGGTCTACTACAAAAGAACATTAAAAAAAAATACTTTCTTACACCTTAATTACTTATTCATTTTTAAATTGACATATCTATTTTAAAAATAATGAATAACATAGTTAATTTATTATTTTACTCTTATTAATTATGAAGTGAGTGAATTAAAAACTTAAGATTTTCAAAAATTTCTATATTTTTAAAAGTAATTAATTGAGGATATAATAGATAAAAAGAAATTATTCTTTCTTAATTTATTAAAATAGACAAATATAACTAAAAAAAAAAAATAGACAAGTAATTAAAGACATATGGAATATTATCAATCTTTTCGTGCGTATATATATATCTAAAAAATTAGTACGGACAGAGGAATTCAATTCAAGATTATTGATTATAATATGCCCTATCTTCAAAGAAATATTATTTTATTCAATAAGCATAGTGCATGTATAGTAGTATGTCTTTATCTTACATGGTTTAACTTTTAACATATTGGATCTTAATTTATTACTTAATTGCATTGTATCTTAATCTACTTGTACGATATAACATGGTTTAACTTTAACATATTGGATCTTAATTTATTAATTGTATCTTAATCTACTTGTTCAATATAATTAAGACACTACTATATATAAATACACATAGATAAAATCTTACCGACATTAGTTAATTAGATCAAATGTTGCTATAAGTTTTAAAGACATTTACAAAAATATTAAGTGCTACTTAAAACGTAAATTTAATATTCATTATAACTAAAGATTATTTTCGGAGAAAAAATGAGTATCTTTCTTCCAACTTTTATCATTGATCGATGGATCAGTGGAACTATATATTCATATTTTATTTTGTAACTAATTACTACCTAGTACTAATTACCATACATTCTTATCTTTAAGTTTTGAATTCATTTAACAGATATTTACTACTTGTTTATAAAAATATCCAATTTGAGGGTTGAGATGTTTCAATATATTCAATTCTTCATTTCTTTACATGAAATAATTCATCGATTAAATTTATAACTCGCCTTATCACATCATGCATGTGAAATATATCTAACATATGAGTAAATAATAAATTTGATCGAGTTCTTTTTAACGATAGTCATAAATGATGTGCTAAAGGGTCTGAAATTTAATTAAGTACAACATTTAAATAGCCCTTCTTAAAAACATGTATACAAAATTAACAAAAACAAGTTTAACTTAAGGTGCAGAAAGTACAACTTAATTACAACACACTCATATGTATTATTGCATATGATGTGTTCGTAATAACCCTTTTATTCAAACATTACATGGAATTAAAGAAATAAAATTAAAATAGCAAGTACATTAAACTCCAAATTAAATTAAACCTCAGCCACAACTATGTCATACTCCTCTCGATCATTGAGAACCCATTTTCCATCTTCTTGCTGAACCATTCCTTTGTTCTTCACAGTCCACCAATTTGCTGGGACAAGATACTCACTTTTCAATGCACCTGAAGATTTGTTAACAAGTGCGATATCGCGATCCACCTCTAGTTTAAAACCGGTTAAAAGTCCTATACCTTGAGTTCCCGCAACTCCATGCATGTAACACTCCAAATTATGCCATGTGATGATATCTCCAGGGAGATTTAAATAAGGGGATTTTGTGGTGTCGATTATTATTTCCTGCCCAACGTCGAAATATCCAATAGGTGGGTATTTCGGAACAATATCCAATATGTTATGAATTCTCATAAGGTGAAGGTGTTTCAATTTGTTAAATGCGTTTAAAAAATTGAGATCTCCAACTTTAGGACTTGCAAATACAAAAGCTGTCACTGGGAATTCCTTCCCATGACTTGACTTGTTGATTTTATTGTAAGCTATGTCAACTGCATTCAGAGTCGCAAGGGATGCACCTAGGCTATGCCCAGTCACAGTTATGCTCACCTCTTCATTCTTATATTCCTCGACCAATCTCTTCACTTCTTCAAGGACCTATACGTAACGTAGTCTTTAATTATAAGTAATTAAATCAAAATATATGTAGGAATTCAAGGTCAAAATTATATATACCTGATCTCTAGCACTTGTTTTATTAAACTTTGATCGTGCACTTTCTGATGTATAAACGTTGTAGAAGCCATGATGCACCAATGGTTTGAACAAAGGAAGTAAACCCCCATCACCAAACACTTTTGGTCCTGGAATTTGTAAAAATTGAAGGTCATTAACCCACTCCAGTGTCTGAATTGTTCCTCTCCAAGCAATCACAATATCCCTCCTTCCTAGTGAAACTTTACCCTCATCAGTAGCCACAGCAACATATCCCATAAAATTCGACTCCTTACTCCATGCTTCTCTTGACAATGATTTCGTAATGAAAGCATCAGGAAGTGGAATTGATGAAGTAGCATAGAAATATTTGGTTACGCGATACTTCGATGGGTCAAGGCCAACATTAGAAAAAAGATTTTCCATAGAGTATCTGCTAGCTCCGGCATATTTAGATACTTTATCAGAAATGAAGGTGTCGTAAGTCACTTCAGCTAATTCTCCATATTGAATGATATATTTACGTAGATCAACATCCAAGGGGTTTAATAACCCTTCCCAATTGTTTTTCCCACTAAGTTCCTCCCATTTCTCAGCCATGCTAGACATTTTTCTTTTTCTTTTTGTTGCTCTTAGTTTTTTCTTGGTATGTGAAGTACATTAAGCCCATGAATTTATACGGAAGCAACTTCGTTGATCTCTAAGGTTTTTCAATTTTCATGCATGAAACACGTTTTGATTTATTTTTTAAAATTTTTTTGTGAATTATTGTCATAGTCCAGTAATAAATGATTTAACCAAGAAAGCATTAAAAATAGTACTAATAAAATAATGATTTCCATGTTGAATTTCTGAACTACTACCACCATTAACATTTCGCTGTTTGGCCATATGAAGAACATTTTGGCATATTTGAAATAATATATAAGGAGTGTTACCAGCAAGGTTGTGGCAGAGGGGTAATTACTTCTCCATCTTTAATCAGAGGTTTCAGGTTCGAGTCCCTCTAGGAATAGAGTCACTTTGTGAGACTTTTCGGCGGGTATCCAAATTTAATCGAGCTCCATTATGAATATTGAACATCGAGTGGGAAACTGTGAGTATCGGCGTTTAGGTATTAATTTATGTTTCTAATTTGTTTTAATACAAAACTTAAAGTAGATGATAGAGCTTTGTATTTTTATTTATATGTAAATAAGGGATCCGGCTCCACTCCATTTCCCTTCCCTCCATTTTTCCCAAATTCTTGCTTGGATATGAGACACATGACATAGGTAAAAACTAATGATTAAGATTTAATTGAATAAACATAAGATTTTAATTATGATTTAGATAATTAATACTTCATAAGAAAAATGTCAAGACCACAATCATAATAATATATTATCTTGTCCATAAATATATTTTTTCTTTTTTCTGACTAGTATTGTCTTCTGTTTTTGTCCATAAATACATTATAAAATAAATTCTCTTTTTCTAATTATTTTTTCCCTGCGAGTATTTTTTTCTATTAATTATATGTAAACTAATTTCAAAGAGAAAGTTCAAAGTTGCTTTCTAAGACTTACTCATTTTTATTTTAAAAAACAAACGGAAGATAAATACTCGTAGGAAATTTTTTAGAAAAGAGAACAATTTTTATAATTTATTTATGGACAAGATATTATATTGTTATGATTTATGATTATGGTATTATTATTTTTCTTACGAAATATTAATTATCTAAATCATAATTAGAATATTATTTTAATCTATTAAATCTTAGTCATTGATTTTTATCTATGCCATGTGTCTCACATCCAAGCAAGAACTTGTGGAAAATAGAGGGAAGGAAAATAGAGAGGAGCTGGATCCGTAAATAAGCTACTTATTGAATAGTTTGAATTTGTAGAGGGGAAAAGTAAGTTCCAAATTACATACTATTTGACAATAGAATAACGAAAATCATATAATATAGGTGGATTTCATCACTTTATTAATGCATTGGTAAGATACACCAACCAACTTGCTGATTGTTTTTTCCGACTACCTAAACTTATTACTTAACAAACTTCATTTTTAACGTGCGTGCATTTTATAATATTTGATAGAATGATTTTCATTAGGCGCGGTTAAAATTAAATTATAATTGATAATTTAATTTAGATGTATTTATTGGGTTGGATTATCGAATTAATGATTTGAAAGAGATAATTCTTAAACAGAAAAAAAAAAAAAGATAGTCGGAAATTTTATATGTTAACCCATTTGTCTAAATTCTTATAAATAATGAATTATCAATTTAAGAACCAATTGTCTAAATTTTTTTATCGAATTAATAATATGTTAACCATTTTACTTGTCCCCTGTCTCCTCTCCCACTCTAAATTTCTTTAATTTGCTTCAAAACATCTATCATCATTTGCTACTGATCACTCCAATTACTATTGTCATTGTATATATATATATATATATATATATATATATATAAATTACTCTTCCACCGATTTTATTTCTATACTAGATAATCGATAATCAATGAATAATCATTAAGCCAAATATAAAATTAATTAATATCTTATTGATTCTGTAGAGATTTAGCACATATAAAAATTAATAATAAATACAAGAATTATTAAATATAAAAATCAAATCAAACCATATGATAATCACCCTGACCCCTAATTTCCTTGAGAATAGTATCCTGGATATGCATGGTAAATGATTTTCTTTTTTAGTTTTTTATGTCGTTGGATGGAAACAAAATTTATTTAATGTACGAATTACTTAAACAACTAAAAAATATACGGTTGACAATAGCTGTAAAAAAACATATTTATTACATTAGAAAAAGAGAAGGCATACTATAAATATGAAAGATGTAGAAGATTATTTATGTCGAGAAACTATAGCTGACAATGACCAGAATAACGTGCATCATGAGAAACAAGATATTTAATTTTAAAATTTGATCATAAGTTAATGTTTTACGAAAATAAAATCATGATTGGTATAATTTTGAATTTATAGTATATTTTTTTTCTTTTAATCTATTTGCTTTAGTAATATTCACTTATATTTTAACACTCTATACCATTTATTCTTTAATTAAAATTGATAGATTATCTCTTTCTCAAATATTAAAAGAATTTTATGGTGTGTATTTATTTATTTATTTTTAAATTCAAAATGACTTATACTAATTATAGCGAAAAGGCAAAATATCCAACTTTGAACTTGTTTTAAAAAGTTGATTTCACACTCAAATTAATTTAGCAACTTATTATACCACCCCAAATGTACTAATTTAGTCACATAATCTAATGTGATTTACACGCATTTGTCAGATCTTTGCAAGCTTACCCGTGTAATTTATTTATTTTATTAATACATTATTAGTAAAAAAAGTCAAGTAATAACTTCATTCAATTTATTTTTTTCTAACCGCCATCCAAAAATTCAATACCATCACCATCTTATTGCGCGACATCTATCATCAAATATCACACGCTATTAAGGTCACCAAAAATCACCAAACATAACCACCTATTTCACCATTCGATACTCAAAGAACAATTATCAATATTTATTTACAAAGATTTTAGTCGAACAATTGACAATTTAGTACTCGATTTACTATCACTAATTTTGTGGAAATTTTAGAAATGATTTTCTTAAGAGAGAAGAAAGATCTATGAAAATACATACATTAAAAGATTGGATTTTGTGCAAAATTTAAAAACTTTTTACAAAGAAAAGGAAAGGTATGGAAATGTTCTAACTTCATGTGTTCACAATCAATAAAAAAGATAAATAAATTGATGAATTTGATGATGGGAATGGAAATAGTAAGAATTGATCAATTTTAGATGTCTCGTTGAAATCTTTTTCAAGCAGCAAACCTAATTAATTGAACAACTTCGAAGATTTTTGTAGTGAATTTTGAGCCTCAATATAATATTGTTTTATGTTTTTCTCTCAAAAAATTACCATGAAAAAAATTGTTTTTTTTCATAAACACCATAGTAAAATAAGTGCTTGTGATAAAGAAAAAAAGAAGAAGAAATATAAGATGGCGTGAAGATGAAGGGGTGTATGTGGGGTTTACTTTTACTTAAACACGCCTTTTTTATTTTGTATTTTATTTTATTTACACGTCATCTTTGAGGGCAATATAAAATTCACTTTTGAATCGCCATGATAATCTAAACAAGTAACTCACTTCTCAGGACAAGTTTAAGGGAAAGTTTATGTCTTTTTATTATACTTATAATATTTACCGTTTTATCAAACATGCATTTCATGATGTTGTTAAAAAATATGCACGTTTTAGTTTTATATTTGAAATTTATATATTAATTACTTTTTATAATATTAGTTAAAAATACTTCATTAATTAATATATTTTCAATATATAATATCAATCTTAGATACCTAATCTAAAACTTTATTTATGAAGGCACATATTCTGTCAAAATTAATTTAATTTTTTTAATAATCAACTCTTATTTTAAATTTTTTATTTAAATTGTCAAATATGCATTCCACTGTATGTTCTTAAAAAATATGCACTTTCAATTTTTATGATTAATCAAATTAGAATATTATTCATTTGAAATCTACATATGAATTATTTTGTATACTAGTATTTGTTAAGATTATAGGTATATTGATTCATATATTTCCAGGAGACAATATCTATCTTATGTATGTAATTTAATCTCCATTTATGAAGGCACGTGTTTATTAAATATTAATATTTATTTTTTAATAATCAACTCTTATTTTAAATTTTGATCTAATTATACAATTATATTTATGTAATCAAGTAGTATGCGTATAGTTATACTGTGACAAATAAATAGGTCGTCAAAATCATTATATTATATAACTATTTAATTGTGTAATTATTGCCTTAATAGTCATATCAAATTTATTTATCAAATGACTTTTCAAACCAAATTTATGTTGTAGCCCAACAAGCACACTATCCATCCTTTGTTGTGAAACTTTGTCCTTATTAAAAGTCATAACATACCATCTTATTTAAAAGTTTAAATTATTAAATAAAATTTAATTATTAAATTATATCTTTAGTATATTTTTCATATTCAGATGTCGAATTTAATTTTTTCATGAATAAAGATATTAATTGATAATGAAACTCGAATCTAAGAAGTTCACTTTTTTTATATACTATGATAAAATATTTGACTATTTTATTTTAAAGCAGCGATTATTAAATAGAGAAAATTACTATAAAAAAAATCAGTCAGCGATTATTTTTTCATTGTTTAATGACACAAAATATTTGTACATAATTAATTCCTAATATATTTGTAGTAAGTAATTATAAGTGATAATATATCTTTATTTACTTAATTATTTTTAAATATAGACTTTACTATAGTAGATATTCTCATGAAGCACATTATTTGGGTCACTGTCAGAGAATTTCTTGACATTGATACATCTTTCATAATGAGGCGCCCTACTTATCAAACTCAATTTTGGGCTAAAAACCACTGCTCATCAGACGGAGTCACAAAGACAAAGCCAATAAAAGTAGTACGATGATGAAACTTGAATCTAAGAAGTTCACTTTTTTTATATACTATGATAAAATATTTGACTATTTTATTTTAAAGCAGCGATTATTAAATAGAGAAAATTACTATTAAAAAAATCAGTCAGCGATTATTTTTTCATTGTTTAATGACACAAAATATTTGTACATAATTAATTCCTAATATATTTGTAGTAAGTAATTATAAGTGATAATATATCTTTATTTACTTAATTATTTTTAAATATAGACTTTACTATAGTAGATATTCTCATGAAGCACATTATTTGGGTCACTGTCAAAGAATTCTTGACATTGATACATCTTTCATAACGAGGCACCCTACTTATCAAACTCAATTTCGGGCTAAAAACCACGGCTCATCAGACGGAGTCACAAAGACAAATCCAATAAAAGTAGTACGATGATGAAACTCGAATCTAAGAAGTTCACTTTTTTTATATACTATGATAAAATATTTGACTATTTTATTTTAAAGTAGCAATTATTAATAGAGAAAATTACTATAAAAAAAATCAGTCAGCGATTACTTTTTCATTGTTTAATGACACAAAACATTTTTACATACTTAATTTCTAATATATTTGTAGTAAGTAATTATAAGTGATAATATATCTTTATTTACTTAATTATTTTTAAATATAGACTTTACTATAGTAGATATTCTCATGAAGCACATTATTTGGGTCACTGTCAGAGAATTTCTTGACATTGATTTTGACTAACATCTTTCATAATGAGAAAAATAATCTTTTTGGTGTACGTTTTTGAATTAGCTACTATTAATAAAGAGTATTTCTTTTGTTGATATCAGACACAAAATAAATAAATACATATAAAAGATTCTAATAAACAAAGCTTGTAATATTTGATGAAGATCAAAAGGACCAAAATCACGTATAGGATCGGAGTAGAATATTTAAGAACTTTTTAAAAATTTACCCTAAATATAAGAATCGTGTTTTAAATTTTCTTTGGCACGATTACTTTCACCATCTTATTTATTAATAATGATGAATAAATGGAAAAATATTCTTTTGACAGACGAAAAAGAGAAAAGAAGTACTCTGAATACAAAAAAATATTCATTCCAATTTCCACCTTAATTATTACTCCCTCCGTCCCTTTTTAGTTGTCCACTTTAGAAATGGCACACAGATTAAGACAACAATGATTAGCACAGTGAAGTTACAATTTTACCCTTATGACAACTTTGCACTTCAAAATTACAACCACTTATTTGAATTCAAGTGAAATAAATTGGAGAAACAACATACACTTTTACAATTTTCAAGAAGTGTAAATAAGGGTATACTAGGAAAAAATTTGTTGTCCTTTCTTGATTTGTCAAAATAGACAACTAAATAGGGACAACTAAAAAAGGAAATATGGACAAGTAAATAGGGACGGAGGGAGTATTGATTTGGCATATGTACACTGAATACGTGAATTTCATCCATTAAAAGTAGACAATATGTTGTGGGGGTAAAACAATAATTTACTTTAAGGATGGGTATGATATGACAGGGGCGATTTAAAGGTGTCACGTGACAAGGCTTTGTCCGAAAATTTTATTAAATAAGTATAAATAACTGAAAAGAAAAAAAAAAATGTAAACAAAGAACAAATATAACAAAGTGACATTCCTTGTACCAAAAATGAGCGTAGCTAAGTTGGTTAGGGTTCTTCATTACATGTTGTATGTTGGAGGTTAGAACCTCAATAGAGCCACCTTTTCCTTTCTTAGTTTAAATTTATTTCTCTACCCAAATCAAAATGCTAAATAATTCTTAATTTTTTAATATAATATTATATTTTTTGTTTATTTATTTTTATTCTGAAATGTGATATTTAAATTTTTAATTTAAATTTATTTTGCTACACAAATCAAAATGCTAAAAAAAATATTAATTTTTTAATATAATATTATATTTTTTGTTTATTTATTTTTAATTTAAAATGTGACACTGCTTAGGAAGAATCCTGCGTACGCCACTGGATATGATTTGTAGGATGTTTAAAATTTCGATTCAATAATTTTATTTTATTTTTCAAAATGTTATATTGTTATTATATTAAATTAATTTGGTAATAATTTAATATTTTAAAGTTTGTTTTTAATATTTTACGAGTTGATAACTATAGTTTGTTATAAAAAAATGTCTCAACTAAATCAAATGATTATATCATATTAATTATATATATATATATATGAAAATTATTTACATAACTATACACTTCGTTAATATATTCAATATTTCAATATTTTATTTATAAATAATGAATACTATATCAAATATAAAAAATATTTAAATATATAGCATATAGGAATCACAATATCAAATTTTTTAATTCAATGTGATAATTCAATAGCTATTGTATTGTACACATTTTTATTTATCTTAATTATTGATAACCATATATTTTTTTATTTTTACTTGTCTGCTATTTCAAAAATAATTACTTGCCATTTTTAACATATGAAGAAAATATAATTTTTTTTCTTCATATTTTATCCTTAACAATAATTGCCTATTCTTTAAGTTATATTTTAAAACATAATATTAAACATCAATTAATAGAAATGGTATAGTAAAATAGTCATATCAATTATTATTTGGTGTCAAGTCAAAATATATGACAAATAAAAATAAATTTTAAAAAATACTATATTTAATGTACCATTAGATTTATACCTAACAATTAGTACTCATTATATTAATTTTAATACATCACTTTCAAACCAGTAATCAAAGACCCCAAGTTAATGGCTCAAAGGCAGTGTGAGGGAGGGTAGGACAAAAAGCGACTTAACTTAATTTGGAAAAAAATAAATTCAAAAGATCTCCATCACCGAAAAATAAATAATTTCACAAAATTATGAGCTAATTTATTCAATTATTTAAAAATATATATAAAATTAATGTAATTAAACATGTTTAAAAGTATCCAAATATCTTCATAAGTTACTTTAGTCTTCCGTCAACTTTTTTTTGGGTAATTACTTGTTTGAAAGTAACTTAGCAACAATCAATTGTTTTCAACGAATTTTCGTATTTATTGAGTTTTTGTCTTATTCAGAAAGTTGTTATTCCGATTTTTTTAGAAAATAATTTAGTAGTAGTACCTAACTCATATAGATTATTATTTTTCATAGAAACTAGACACTTGTATTATTGCAATAAAAAAATTATATAGTTTAAACTTAAAATATATCCACAATATCATGTACAATTTAACTTAAGGAAAAATTTCTTTCTAGAAATTCCCTTCAGTGAAGAAATAAAAAAGTACAAATTATGAAAGTGGTCATTCGATATTTTGCTTTATTAAAAAATTGATCTAATTATCAAAATTATCGAAATTGAACAAATACGTTCTTCTTCTTCCTTCCAGTTTTGTCATCAATTACTTATTTTCCCTTTTCTTCCTTCTTCATTATCATCTTCTTGTCTTCTCCTTTTTTCTTTTTCTTTTTTAATTCGACATATTAAAAACAATGAATCGTTTAGAGTGAACTATATATGATCAAAAGATTCAAAATATTGAGAGGATTTCATATTTAATTTTGTTGGACTGTTTAGAGGTGATTTTGAGTTGATCGATATTGAATAGTCAGTATATACTTTATGAATAATCAATGTATGTTTCATGTATAGTTAAGTTATATTCAATTTTTTTGAATGTATCATAATATACCGTCAATGTATAGCTCATATATAGGTTAGCTATAGTGTATAGTTAGTGTATATTTTTTTTTTATGACTTTTGGCAAGATATGTTGTATAATTCATGTATACTTTTTATGACTTTTGACTATTTTTATGCAAATAAAATATGACTATATATATCATAAAACTAATTACTTTATTATATATATTTGAAACCAGTCCAATAAATTTTTTAGTTAAATTATAAGCTATTTTATTCAAACATTATATATATATATAAATCAATACAATCAAACATGCTTGAAAGCATCTAAATATTTTCACACATCAATGCTATCTCCCATTAAGATTTTTTCTTAATAATTACTTATTTTGAAAGTAACTTTGCAACAACCAATTTTTTCCAATGTATTTCTGTAACATCTCGCAACTAGAAAGAACTAGAAGGAAGTTTAAAATCTGGAAATAGTTATTTTTGGAAAGTATAAGGAAATCTGAAAATTTTTAAGGAAGTTAAAGTGAATTTTCGGTAAACTTTAAACGACCATAACTCCTAGCTCAGGATGAGTTAGGTGTAGTTTCAGATATTGTTGGAAAGCTCTTGGAATGATCTTTCCAACGCTGCCAAGTTTACGTGATTCCGAGTTCGTATGAGTGAGTTATTTCCTTTGGAAGTTGGGTTGTTCAAATAAGGAAATGCCCAATCCGGATTTTTGAAGGGTAGTTTGGTCTTTTCCTTACCCAATTAATTAAATCCGTTTTTAATAAAATAATTGGGGTAAAAACTGAGTTAGTTCAGTTACACTTTTGAGAAATAGAGTTAGGGCTTTCGGAGAAAGAACGCAAGAGAAAGAAGAGGAAAAGCAAGATTCGCCAAGAACGATTGATTTTGGTTGCGGATTCGCCAGACAATTGACCCTACAAGGTATGTGAGTCTCTCATAGTGTTGGGTTCATTCACCCACGCGCCAAACATGTTTAGTTCAGCGAAATTCGTCCTAAAAGAGTTTGAAAGTTGATGTTCGTAACATAAATTCTTGAATTTGAATGTTGTTTTTGAATTGGGATGAATTGAGAAGTTTCTGAGTTCGTTACGTCGCATTATAGAGTCGTTTTGAGTTAGGTTCTTAGGTACATTTCCTAGGTATCTATATCTAAAGGTAATTTGAGAAAAAGAACCGAGGTTGTGTGATTTGGGGCTAGAAAACGAAGAAGAAATTTTGTCGAACGAAATTTGAGTATGGGAGCACGTCGCGCCACCTGTTCCCAGAATTGAAAAATTCTGCTTCGCTTTGCGAAGCTGACACGAGGTGTTTTGCCTCAAAAGACATTTTCGGAACCAAAATTTAATTATGCCTCCATGTCACGGACTCACCTTCAAATCTTGATTTTCGGTCTTTTCCCATGTTTAGCTATCTAAAATCATTCCTAAACAACATGAGATCTTTTCAAACACCAATCATAATCTTTGAATCCATAATTCAATTCAAGGATCAGTTAAGAGTCAAGACAAAAGCAGTTAAGATCAAAGTCAAGAGAAGTCAAGAGTCAAGTAAAAGAAGTTCATTTCAAGTTTTCATAAGTCTTTTACAAACGTTCTAACTTTGTTTTAAGACTTAAGTTTTGAAGTTGAGTAAAGAGTAAGAGCAAAGTTCATTTTCTTTAAAATGATATACGGGAACTAAGTATTTCCAAGAGTAAATGTTTTCACATTTAAGATGAGAGGAAACTGAGATTTCCAAAAGAGTTTTGAACAACAAAAGGGAACATTGATTCCAAGAGAGCTTTTTAAGCTAAGTTTGAGCAATTATCTCAAACCGGAGAAGAAGTTGTTTTAAAAACATATGAGCTAAGTATATTTTGGGAGTAGTATTGAGCACCGATATGGGGACGCGAGTTCATATTAGCTCAAGCCCCCAAAAACCTGTAGCCATTATGGGCAGAAAAAGGATCATACTTTTTAGATGATTCCTTAGTGCTTTTTAGCATAGACTAGTGGATTCACTTAGTAGTTCAGGTTCTATATCGATGGCAAGGTATAGGACGGTCCTTGGCAACGTGAGGTAAAACGTTGTACCATCACTTAGACTCTGATGGTTGTCGGTTAGAGAATCTCCCACAGAAGTTATATTACTTTCTAAATGAGTAAAGTTAAGTTTGTTATTACTTTATCTTTAACGAACTAAGATTGTTTTTAGTTGTTTTATAAGCTTTATATATGTTGACACCCAAATTTGGACCTCCAAGATATGAATTAGTCATCGAGCTTCTTAAATTTCAAACGATTTGAAATAATTGACTTTTTAAAATTTAAAATATTTTTCAAGTTATTTTTATCACTTTTTATAATTTTTATATAATATATATGTTTATATAAATTTGTATATAATTAGTATAGTTTATGAATATTCGAAAACCGTCTTAAAAAGATTTTGTTAAATATTTGGTTAATTAATTTAGTTATATAATAGTTTATACTTTAATTTATTTAGTTTATAGTTAAGTTAATTACTTTATTTCGTTAGCATTAAGAAGCTCATTGATTAATTTATATTAATTCGTCTTATTTAGGATTTAGCCGAATTTGTTAATTTAACTCAATTTAGCTATTTTTTTTTAAACTCCAAAATCTAACCAATCTATGACCAATGTTTTCACTCCTTATTGGACCATTTAAAGGACCAAGTTCTGGGCCTTTCTTGCCTCTTTTCAGCTGCCCAGCAGACCCAATTTAATATTCCCAGCACAAACCCAATTCTTCCAACAATACAACAATATAAAAAACAACCAGCAGTGCTCCAATACATACCTAACCCGACCCTGCACTGTTTTTCTTCCCCAGACGCGACCAAACCCAGAAAATTAAATCGCAACTCCAGCAAAGAACGCGACCCGACCCAGCTCTCGCGTCCCTCTCCCTCTCTCCTCACGCGTGTTCATCCGTATGCGAATCTTTCCAGATGTCTTTAGCTCTTTGCCTCAATCATCCTCTGCTCGAATCGAACGACTGCAATGCTTTTTCTGCTGAAGAATGGTACAAGAATCGTACTGTTCCGGCAGCAGCATTATCCTCTAGCAAGGATTTGAATTTCAAATTTCGAATTCAGAAGCTCCCTCCCATTTTTCCCTCTTAAACCGAGCCCCATTTTCCTCTTATAAATAGTCCATGTTCATCTTGATTGAGAGAGGGGGGATGGCTTATTTTGGGTTGGAAAAAATATACATTGGAGAGAGCTGCCATTAGAGACGAAATTACAATAAAATTGTTAGCTATACAACTTTATATAAAATACTTAAGGATGGACCTTGAAATCAGAGAGTGAGAGTTCAAATTTTTGTTCAGTCTTCTTGCTTATGTCTTGAACACGGAAGTTTCTCGAAATCATATTTCAGTGGTGGTGAAGTCGCTTCCATGCTCGTCTAGTTCCCGTTCGCTGCTCCGAGAAAGGTACAACATTTTCAAATCTTGATTTGCTTCAGTTAAAATTGTTTTTTTTTTCACTTTATTTGTTAGATGAACTTAGTATTCTCTTCTTTTAGCAATTTCATTTCTTTAAATTTAATTCTTCTAAATGCCCTATATTGTTTATTATGCTTTGTTAGTTAGTTTATGTTGTTGCTATAAATAAGAATGCCTCATTATGTGGATAATTTGATGTCATAGATGCTAAATGTGTTGTTACAAATTTTGCATTGAGAAATTGTAAATTTGATAATTTCGTTTTGGTATCTTGGTTGTTTATGGAAGTTCTATCTTTTCAGAATTAATCCCCCTTCTCTGTTTCCCCGAGTTTTTTTCTTCTTCCAGCTTTCTCTTTAAGATTATAAGCTAAATTGTTTTGATTAAATAGAAATAAAAATGGCTGTTCTTTAATGTAAGTTTAATCTGCAAAGTTGTGAATAAATCATGTTGTTCTTCTCTGTTTTGGATTACCTGGTTCTGTAGCGAAATTTATAGTAAAAAATATATATATATAAATATTGTTGCTTTATCTCTTTTCGATCTTGAGTCGCTATGTCAGTTCTTTCGGGTTCAGTTCAGATAGGTCTGTCTCTATGTTGGACCGTGGAAGCATAAATTGGTTGACTATAATTGTTTAAATGTTATTCCCTCAACAGCCTTTTTGCATTGTGTATTTATGTTTAGTAGCTAAATTTATTTAGTCTACTATTGCCTTTGTATTGCCTTCACTTATGTTACATTTTCTTTCTTTTTCGTTCAGGAAGTTACCTTAATTAAATATCATATCTCAGTTTCAATTAGTTACCATGGTCATCTCTTTCCTTTGAAAATATCTTTATCTCTTTTCTGTTAAAAATGCTTTAGCTTGTGGATTTGATCTTTATTTCTTAAAAATGTGTTGTATGTTTGTCTTCATTATGAGTTGATTACTAGACCATGTGTATGTGGGGACTTGTGTTTTCTTATATTTATTTTTGTCTATTTCTATATTTTGTCTTGTCACTTAATTTATTTCCCTTTAGAAAAATTCCCCTTAAATCCTATTCCCTTGAGATAATTATATATTAGTAATAAATAAATGAGTTCTTTTACTTGGTTAAAATTTCAAAATTAGTCAAAGTCATTATGGGTGCTTTTACTTAATTAAAATTTCAAAATTAGTCAAAGTCGTTATGACTCCTTTACTTAGTTAAAATTTTAAAAAATAAAATTAACCAAAGTCATTTTAGTCAAATTGCCGGTTAACCGCAAGTTAGCGGGCATTCCGAGGGCCTAACACCTTCTCGGAAAGTGCATTGAACTTCGAACCTTTTTATTTTCAATTGATTTTATCTGTTTGAGTCTTTTGAAAACCTTAAATTTTTTCTTGATTTTTCTCTAAAAATTAAGTGGCGACTCTGTTATTTTGGAAATTTGATTTCTCTTAAACCATAAGTTTGATCGATTTTTTGAAAACTTAGTTATTTTCCTTTTATATATAATTTCGAATAAAACAATATATATATATATATATACCGCATGTGTTTTATTGCTTTATATTGAGTTGAGTATCCATGAGTTGAGAAAAGCCAAGTAGGTATTTCTTCCATAATCTCTTTCAAGCCTATGTTTGTTAGCATTCCAACTCGCATACTCGTACATTCAATGTATTGATGTCAGTTGGCCTGCATCTTATTATTATGTAGACGCAGGTAACCAGGATCAACATCTAGCGCCTCGTTGATTCAGCTTGAGCATTCAAAGTCTGTTGGTGAGCCTCCTTGCATTTAGGAGGACTCCTTATTTGCTTTCTAGTCTTTCAGATGTTAGGATGATCGGGGGTCCTGTCCCGACATCCCTCTTTGTTTTAGAGGCTTCATAGACAGTTAGTAGTTCAATTGTCTTTGCATTATTGTTCTTATGTTAAAGACTTGGGTTGTCACTTTTGGCCAAGTTGAATGTTTAATCTTTAAAACATTCTCAGTTATTTTATTATTCAGTTCAATTAAGTTCATTGATCATTATAGATATGAATATTGTCTTCCGCTTAGTTAAGTAAGCCAGGCCAGGGGTTCGCTTGGAGCCAACAATGGTCTTTGAGTGTCAATCCCGCCTAGGGTGTAGGCTCGGGGCGTGACAATTCCCATATTTATTAAGCCCTTATCTCATCCAAAAAGTTATGTTTCGATTCATTAGATGCTCATGCTATGGTAGTACCTAACTCGCAGAAGACTACATTTTTATTTCTTCATAAAAGCTAGACACTTCGTATAACTACATTAAAAAGTTACATATTTTAAATATATTATATTCAACAACATCATGTAACATTTAACACGGAAAAAACCTCTTCGAGGAGTCAGCAAAAAATAAAGCATACAAATATCTTCACACGTTACTTCTATCTCTAATCAAACTTTTCTTGGTAATTTTGGAGCAATTAATTTTTTTCAACTTGTTTACGTGTCTATTGAACTCTTATCTTATCCAAAAAGATAATGTTTGATATTTTAAAAAGTAACTTGTGAGCCTTACTGGATGGATGTTCTATTCAATGCTAGTACGTCTAACTCACAAACATCTATTTTTTTTTTTACTTTTCAATTTAGTTTGCTTATCTGATTTTCATTTAAACGAAGTTTTAAACTATGAAATATTTTACTTTAAAGAGGCCGTTAGTGTCACGCCCCGAGCTACCCCCGAGACGCGGACACGGGACCTAGGACCACAAGTGATCCCAAGCTAACCCTGCTGGCATGATCATAAGCATACTAGAGATAATAAACTGATGCGGAAGCTAATTCATAAATAAATCTGAAAAGATGGGGAATACCCATATACTATAACTGAATATATCAAATCTGAGAGTTTAATACAAAAGAAATATCAAACTCAAAACACTAAGCTGAATCAAACTATGTCTGAAATAAGCCTCTAAACTGACTAGAAATGCTGGGACAGGCCCCAGCTAAGTCTAGCAAAACTGAAACTAAAGGACTAAAATACTGAAAAGAAACTGATGACTATTGTCCTCGAGGAATGAGGACTCACAACTGATTATGCTGAACTGAAGACCGGGAACCGATCTAAGCGTGATCTGGATACTGAGAACCTGAACCTACATCACGAGAAGATGTAGCGCACGTATGCGTCAGTACTTGAAAGGTACTGAGCATGCAGGATAGAGTAAAGCTGAAATAACATATAACTGAACAAAGCATACTGAGCAATGATATAATCTGAACATGATATAGATACTGAAAATACTGAATACTGAGCTAACTGATGCAATGACCAAATTTATAACATGCTGAGACTGAATACTGACTGTACTGAAATATGGTCAATGCAATAGAGTCTGACTGAACTGTGGAAGCTACTAATAACCGACATAAAACCACATGAGCTAAATGTGGAGTCTGATGTATACGCCCCATCGAGAGGACCCAATATACCCTGCCAGAGGTATAGAGGCATGCTGGCGTGATTACTAAATTGATGTTGTCCACAGAGGGGACTTACACCTACGTGGCTCGTAGTTCTAGGACTATATGGGTACGCTGAAACCCTAGTCCAACTCGGTATTATGCTACTCCCAATAGATTAAGTGGTTAACACATTATGACTGAGTTTCTGTAAATACTAGATAGCTCGAAACTGAACATGCAAACTGAGAATGCAACAATTAATCTGATAATGATGCATTCATAAACTGAGACATGTATAACTGAATACTGAAATATCTGACCTAGCATGTGTAATTCAAGAACTAAAGAAATACATCGCTAGGGTTCTGAAATTCATGCGATAAACTGAGAAATAACATGATAATCAGATTTGGAACATTTAAATAACTAATGCATGATGATCTGCTATAATTCTAGAAACCCTAGGGCTGTTCATAATCATGGAATCAAGAATCTGACTGAATTCTAGGGACCTAATGGGCGAAAGGAACCCACTAGTGAAATCCCACATACCTGGTGATGAATTCCACAAAGAAATCTTTTGATTTCGGGGCTGGAACTGATGGAACCTTGCTGCGTTCTTGAACTAGGGTTCTTGACCTTTTTCTCCCTTCTTGCTTCTAATTTTCTAAGTTTTGATTAATGAATTTGACTTAGGTAAGTTCTAGTTATGTTTCTAGGCTTAAACTAATTAAAACCTCATGATTTAGGGTCTAAATGACGTATCTTAGGGGTTAAACGAAATAGGAAAAGACCAAAGGACCCCTGAATTAACTGTTGTCGGAGTGACCTACGGGCCGTAGGTCAATCTACGGTCCGTAGATTGCGTCCGTAAGTCAAGCCTGCTCGACAGGCCTTCACTAAAACGAGCATAACTTTTTACTCGGAGGTCGGAATTTAGCAAACTCGGTGGCGTTGGAAAGATAATACAATTATTTATCTAACCATAGGTCATGGGACACATAATTCATTTTGTGCTAAGAGTTATGACCATCTGAAGTTGACCCATCAGAATTTTCAGCTAACTGGCTGCTAACCTTCGATCTACGGTCAGACTTACGGACCGTGGATCGATTGACGGTCCGTGCTGGTCAACCGTAGTTTGTGTCAGAGGCTGGTAAGGGAAGTCTTGATCCACGGACACAGATCACGGACCGTGGTCTGATCTACGGACTGTGGGTCTGTCCGTGAGTCAGGACTTAGCCAATTTTTTGAGCTGGTTTGGGGAGGGGTTGCAGTGGTGAACCACGGACCACCAGCACGGGCCGTGGTCTGACCTACGGTCCGTGGATGGTGACCGTAAGTTGCACCTGCAACTTCTCAAAATCTGTATTTTTGTCTATTTTGAATACGGGGTGTTACGGTTAGAAATAAGGAGAATTAAAAGATTAATAAGGAGGGAATTTTTTACTCGAAAGATTATCGTCAAAGACATTCTTTGTAAAATAAAGAAAAAATAATATTATATCAAATCTCATAATATAGAAATATTTTAAATTCTTCTTCGTAAATATATTACACTTCTACCACTTTAATTTACAGCAAATAGCCTAAGGAGTATAAGAGAGATCCACAAGTACCAATTTAACTTTCTATGTGCATAATATTCTCATTGGTAAATTGTATTTTAGTAGTCTTTAATAATAATTTTAAAATACTTGTAAGTTGTAATGGTGTCGTCGTCATTGATATTTTTAGCATTTATAAAATATTAGAGTGCAAATCATTATTAAAAAAATAAAGATAAAAATGTAACACAAAAAACACATTGTATGTTAAATTATTCCAATTTTTACGATGTAGACAAGAGCGAGTGGGTTGTTACAATAATTTAGGTCAAGCTTTCACATTTAGTGAGACAACGGAGCAATCTTTGTCACCAAATTAAATACAATATCTAAATAAACATTGATTGAAAACATTGTTAATTAATCATTAACATATACATAGAAAAAAACATTTTTTTCTCGACTTACAGTAACATAATATATACTCTACAAATTTCATTTTTAACAGATGTGCATTTAATCAAGTCATATCAAGTAGATTAACTAGCGCAATAGGTAGATTTTATGAAATGGACAGTTCCCTCTTTGTTTGTTTTAAAAATCATCGAAGCAGATAAGAATGGAATTAATTTTACTAGATGCCACTTTTAAATTCGGATAGTATGGGTTATGTTAGTATGGAATTAATTTTACTGGATGTTCTATTCAATGCTAGTACTATCTAACTCGCAAATGTCTATTTTCTTTTACTTTTTAATTTAATTTGCTTATCTGATTTTGATTTAAACAAAGTTTTAAAATATGAAATATTTTACTTTAAAGAGGCCGTTAGAAAAAAGACAAGGTAAGTTTGAGTTAAAAAAGTTAATAATGAGGGCATTTGTTGCTCGAAATAAGAACAAACTTTGAATTAAAAGATTAATAAAGAAAATAATATTATATCAAAACTCATAATTTAGAAATATTTTAAAATCTTCTTCGTAAATATATTTCACTCTACCACTTTAATTTACAACAAATAGCCTAAGGAGTATAAGAGAGATCCACAAGTACCAATTTAACTTTCTATATATGCATAATATTCTCATTGGTAAATTGTATTTTAGTAGTCTTTAATAATAATTTTAAAATACTTGTAAGTTGTAATGAGTGTCGTCGTCATTGATGTTTTTAGCATTTATAAAATATTAGAGTACAAATCATTATTAAAAAAATAAAGATAAAAATGTAACACAAAAAACACATTATATGTTAAATTACTCCAATTTTTACGAAGTAGACAAGAGCGAGTGGGTTGTTACAATAGTTTAGGTCAAGCTTTCACATTTAGTGAGACAACGGAGCAATCTTTGTCACCAAATTAAATACAATATCTAAATAAACATTGATTGAAAATATTGTTAATTAATCATTTAGTGAGACAACGGAGCAATCTTTGTCACCAAATTAAATACAATATCTAAATAAACATTGATTGAAAATATTGTTAATTAATCATTAACATATACATAGAAAAAAAAACATTTTTTTCTTGACGTACAATAACATAATATATACTCTACAAATTTCATTTTTAACATGTCACATGTGTGCATTTAATTGAGTCATATAATGTAGATTAACTAGCGTAGATTTTATGAAATGGACAGTTCCCTTTATGTTTATTTTAAAAATCATCAAAGCAGATAAGAATGGAACTAATTTTACTAGATGCCACTTTTAAATTCGAATAGTATGGATTATGTTAGTATGAATTATGATGTTGATGTAGTAGGTAATTTAGGCGTTGGCAATGCCTTAGTATGGATGCATAATTATATCTATAAATAAAATTTTCCTTTTCGACAAAAAAAAAAAGTCATAACAAGTATGTCGGTAGGCCTAGTTTGTAGAGTAAATTTCTTAGATAATCACCCATGGTTGGTGATAAAATTTGGAGCTCAAATTAAAGTTTTTTAAAAAATTTGAAATTAATATTTATTTATAAAATATGAACAAAATTCCATTTCATTATATTATATTACAAAGAAAAATTCATAATTTAAACTTTGAAAATGAAGACCCATGCTTGACGTGAAGAGATTGTTTATACAATATGAGGGGATTATATTAAAGAATAACTAGTTATCGATATTATTGATTTATTGGATCAATGAATCTTTGTAAAATTATGTCTATTTTAAAAATTCGTAATAACATGTAATCGCAAACCTTTATTTATTAAGAAAACACAAAGATATACAATTTATTAATGTGATACCTTAGGATATCCGTTACCTTGTTAATGAACTATTTATGATTTGCTTGGTGAGATTATAATAGTTTTGATAAATTGCGGGGATTTTCATATTTATGAAGAAAAAATATTATTTAAAGAATTCAAATTGCATGTCAAATAAAATTGAAGTTTTTGCAAGAACTTCCCTGTTTTGGGTAGTCTATAAAAAAAATTGATTCAATTTCCTAGTAGAGCTTGGATGTTGTATACTTGTATTAATCCCAAAATTCAGCACCTACATACAAGCAGGTGAATAGTCTTTTTTTTGCCTCCAAAATTATAGCTGCAAAATAGAAATATGCCTAATTAAAATTAAGTTCCAACAAATAGCATCTAGTTGCCTTTAATTGTCATCCTTAAATATAAATAATAGTTTCAATTTTTGTCTATGTTGGTCGTTCGATAAAAAATTACAGCCAAAATACTCTTATATATGACATAATTTCGCAAGACAAAAAACTTTTGCTTACCTTACATAAGTTGTACAGTATCTAATTTGCAAGACACAATTTAAACTGACAAAAACTTTGTAGGAATAAACTATTACTTGATCTTAAGACAACTTTATAGGTTTCAAAATTGAATGAATACTTTTATCAAAAGTAAGTTTTACATGAACTAAGTTATATCTTATATAACATAATTTGTAGGCTACGAGCTTTTTAGGGTATAACATTCTATTATAATAAGTTTTATAAATATGACATAAGTTGCAACTTATGAACGTTCTAAAACTAGACTTATGCCTTTGTCGTCGTAAAGATCTAAGTTTATCCTTTTTAAATCTCTCTACCAATCCTTTTTTTGTTGTTGTTTAGCTTATTATAATTAACCAACTATCTTCCGCTTCTTTTTTGCAAAATAAATATTTTCCATTTATAGAGCTTTCATCTTTTCCTCTTAGGTTGTGTTTGGTATGAAGGTGAAAAATATTTTTCAATTTTTTCATGTTTGGTTGGCTTAAATGTTTGGAAAATATTTTTTAAATCAACTCATTTTCCTCAAATTTAAGAAAAATGTTTTCTCTTCCTGTCAATCTCCTTGAGGCTTGAGCAACTAGCGAATTTATTTTTGTTTATTTAATAATAGAATTATATCAGTCATTTTTGTTTATTTAAAATGATAAAAGGATAAAAATTAAATATCATTCCGAAAAATAGAGGCTTTCTACAAAATGATCCAATAAAATTTTCAAGAGGGTGTTTGGATGGACTTAAAGTTGGTCAAACTTATTTTTAAGTCAGTTTTGACTTTTGAAAGTCCATTGCGGAGCCACATGTAGTTAAGGATTTTAAAAACTATAATTTTAAAGTCTATTAAAACGGGTTCTAAGTTATGACTTTTGACTTATTTTTATCATTTTAGCTTAAAATTAAATGGTTATAAATATTTACAAGTTAATTCAAATACTTCAAAAGTATTTAAAATTTATTTGGACTTAAAAATACTTGAAATAAGTTAATTTCAACATGCCATTGATGTTTGACCAAATTTTTTAGAAGTGTTTTAAATGTAACAACGTCATTTCATCAACCAAGCTTATAATTATAGATAATCCAAAACCACAACTTCAACTAACACATAAAAGAAAACATGTTGACATATATATATATATATATATATATATAGCAAATAGATTGACAATAAGCTTTATCGCCCCGCCGTGGCTCCTTTCAGCTTTAAGCGTACAGACGTTAATGCAACACACTCATTTTCCTTATTATATTCAGTTGGTATAACCATAATATATATATATGGTTCTCTTTCTCAAGCTCAAGGAAACGCCTTTATTAAAACATTACATGAAAAGAAATAAATTAAAACGACACGTAAAACTAAACCATAAATCTCTCACAACTCATACTCCTCGCGATCCATGAGAATCCATTTTCCATCTTCTTGTTGAACCATCCCATTGTGCTTCTCGACCCACCAAGCTCCAGGTACCAAATATTCATCTTTTAAGATATCCCATATCCTGTTCACTAGTGCGAGATCGCGATTCACTTCTAGTTTAAAACCATCTAAAGGTCCAATTCCTTGAGTACCATCAATTCCATGCAAGTAACCTTCCAAATTATGACTAGTGTGTGGGTCCCCAGGATTCAATTTCAAATATGGGGATTTTGTGGTGTCAATTATTATTTCCTGTCCAACGTCGAAATACCCAATGGGTGGGTATTTTGGTACAATATCTAATAAGTTATGAATTCTCATGATGTGAAGGTGTTTCAATTTGTTAAATGTGTTAACAAAATTGAGATCTCCAACTTTAGGACTTGCGAAAACAAAAGCTGTCACTGGAAATTCCTTGCCACTGCTTGTTTTGTTGATTCCGTTGTAAGCTATGTCGACTGCATTTAGAGTTGCAAGTGATGCACCTAGGCTATGTCCAGCCACTGTTATACTGACCTCGTCGTCTTTGTATTCTTCAACCAATCTTTTCACTTCTTCAATTACCTGAAAACATGATTCCATATTTTTACTAATTTATTTATAGTGAGACACTTCAACTAACTGTCAGAATTTAATATGTACGTACGTACCTGGTCTCTAGCACTCGCTTGATTAAACTTTGATCGTGCACTTTCTGATGTATAAACGTTGTAGAATCCATGATGCACCAATGGTTTGAACAAAGGAAGTAAACCCCCATCACCAAACACTTTTGGTCCTGGAATTAGTAAAAATTGAAGGTCATTAACCCACTCCAGTGTTTGAATTGTTCCTCTCCAAGCAATCAAAATATCCCTCCTTCCTAGTGAAACTTTACCCTCATCAGTAGCCACAGCAATATATCCCATAAAATTTGATTCCTTACTCCATGCTTCCCTTGACAATGATTTCGTAATGAAAGCATCAGGAAGTGGAATAGATGAAGTGGCATAGAAATATTTAGTTACGCGATACTTCGTTGGGTCAAGGCCAGCCTTAGAGAAAAGATTTTCCATTGAGTATCTACTTGCTCCAGCATATTTTGATGCTTTTTCTGAAATGAAAGTGTCATAAGTTACATGAGCTAATTCTCCATATTGAATGATATATTTACGTAGATCAACATCCAAGGGGTTTAACAACCCTTCCCAATTGTTTTTCCCACTAAGTTCCTCCCATTTCTCAGCCATGCTACCCATTTTTTGTTTTTTTTTTTTTTCTCTCTTTATTTTTTCTTGGTATGTTCTTATCATTTAGCCAATGTATTTATAGAGAGAAAAAACTCGTTTCCGTCTAGAGCTTTCTTATGCGTGAAACATGATTTCAGTGTTCAATTAATTATTGATTTTCTTCTATTAACTTAAAGTGATAAAATAATCTTAATTACCCAATTAATTAATTAAATGACCAAGCAATTATTAGATACCCTTTGTCGTACCACCAAATTTTCACTTATTAAGTATATAGTAGAAGTAGAAATAGTAGATGATTTTATTTACTCACGTTTTCGTTACTTGATGACGGTAGATAGCTAGATACCTACTATTAGCGCAGTACAAATCCATACTACTCGCCAATTATATAGATTCTCTATCTTATTTTTCCTACTTATCAGATTCATTATTAACACTTCATATTTTAAATATTAATTAACAAAGCATAAATATATTGGGAGATTTTGAAGTAGTAACTTCTTTTTTTTTTTTTCTTGTGTTGCTGATGAAATGGCGTATGTTTGTCTTACTGAATTTGGCTGGGCTTGTGTTTCTTTTCAATTACAATTTTTTTTATTCGTCATCTATTATTCGTTTGAGAGTTGATTAGATTTGAAGTCATGCCTAGAAATTTTATATAGAAAGTAAAGCGCTTCTTAGCAAAAAATATTTCATATTTAGGACTCAAACATAAATTTTTAATTTAATAAATGAAAAAATATTCATCACTTTGCAATAATTCTCGTGAATAAAGGGGTGTAATTTTCTATCTAAAACTGTTGTTTTATCTTTCTATGTATTTTTTTTAATAATTATATTTAATAGAATATGAGCCAAAAGAACATTTCAAATGGACCAACCTAATGTATAGGTACACATTAAATTTAGAAACTTTTTTCATAGTTTAAAATGAATTATTTAAAGCTTTAAAAAAATTATTGATTTTTTTTTCAAGTTTACTTTTAATTTATATTTTCTAATAGAATAACTTGAAGATAACAAAAAAAAAAAGTAAAAAAGGGATTACGTAAATTTGAAAAACATATTTTTATATATTTTTTCATATTTACTTTTAACTTTACATTTTTCAATTTATATGATAGTACATTTTTAGCTAGTCATAAAAAACCATAGTTTTTATATTGGATAGTAATTTAACTTTAAAATATTGTTTTATCCTTTAAATATACCAATTTTTTTTAAAAAAAGTCTTTCTAAACTACATGTCCAATTAAACAATATCTATAAATTGGGTGGGGAGTGAATATTCAATACTTTTTCCATTCCATATTAGTTCATCACTTTACTATAAATAATTGTACCATATTAGTTGATCACATTACTAAATCAAAAGAACATTAATTAAATATTTTCTATATTACCTTTATCGTTAATATTTTTTGAAACTAATTACATTTGTTTGCAAAATTTTCAAGAAGTTTTTAAAAGGTAAATTAGTAAAACTATCTTCTTATTTATAATTTATTAATATTCATGTAAAAAATGATCAACTAATATGAAATGGGGCCGTTTCATGATTCAATATGTTTCCAGTTTCATTGATGGATTGCAAATAATTTACCATTACTTAAGTCTCATTTGTTTTTATTGCGATTAAGACCCTTGAATTTGGATACATGTCTGAACATTAAGATTTGCATTAAGAGTTAGGTGTCAAGATATGAATACATATCTGAATATTAAGATGCGGTCTCCAAATCTGAACACTTAATGATTATTGTTTGTTTTCAAAATCTGAATGTGCATATGAAATCAAACTTATTAATAAAATGTTATAAAAAAAAATATTTCAACAAAAAATATTACTTTTTGATTAAAAAACATCATAATCATCAAGCATAACATAAAAAAAAATCACGAATAAAAAGTATTTTATAATAGGCACAATATAATATCAAAAAGTTCAATAAGTATATAAATACTAGTTGAAAAATAATAAATAAGGTATCACATTATTAGCGCCTAACATATATATTTTGGCTAATTAGAAAAACTAAAGAATTTTTTTTTCCAATAACCTTAATCCAATTCTCTAACTTGTGAACCTCTAATGTCATTCATGCTTTTTTGTAGTGGACACTTTCACAAAATATACTAACACATGTACTGTTTAATGACTCTTCCCATCCAAGTCCATTTAATTTTTTCATATATTCTTTAAATGTAGGTGCACTATTTTTTTAATCAATAACTCAAGAGCAATAATCATCTTCTCATCAATTTCTAGTTCAGACGAATAAATTTTTTTTCTTCCCCAAAACTTTTTTTTCCAACTGAAACGAAATATTGGGATGGATCCAATTTAGACGAATAAGTTTTTTTTCTTCTCCAAAACTTTTTTTTGGGGCTGAAACGGAAGATTAGGATGGAAAATTATTAAGAGCTCCATTGTTTTTGTCACCAACTAGTATATTTGTGTTATCTCACAAACGAATTTGATGACCAAAGAGTCTCAATAAAATTATTGGCCCAAGACAAAATTCTAATAAGAGACCTCAAAGATGTATACATAGTTATTATTTTTAATTATGAATAGTATTTTTTTCACTCAAAAACCTTGATGAACATCAATACACTAAAAATATTATTGCAACAAGTGTTCTTGTCAAACATCAATACACCCTAAGAAAATTATTAATATAAAAAAAAATACTTGTAAAGATTATGAAAACTTACCAGTTCAAGATGAAAAAATTGGTGTTTGATTGAGAAAAGAGAGGAAGAAAGTTTGTAGTTGTGAGAGTAAAAGTCACGCAAAGACCGAAAGAAGTGATACAATAATATTTTATAACTTATTAAATAAGTCTGAATGGTGTTAAGACTCTCCTGCAGATCTTATCTGTTCAGACCTTTTTAGGTCCATTAAGAGGCTTTCTGAAAAAAAGAAACAAATGTACTTAATAGGCTGAATCTGAATCATTTAGATTCAGACCTAACAACCAAACACACTTAATTGACTGAATCTAAATGATTAAGATTCAGATCTCTATTAAGTGTAAACAAATGAGACCTTATTAACATTGTTGACGTGTCACGTTCTAAAGGGTCGTTATTTATGTGACAGCTTTAACGACTTGGTTCATCATTAATATTTATTTATTTTTATTCTTGTTTTGCCATTAAATTCCGACGAAGAAGTGGTTGGCAATAGATCAATAATGCTCAACCTATATATATATATATATATATATATATATATATATATATATATATACATATATAATAGATCAATAATGCTCAACCTAACTATATATATATATATATATATATGCTAAGAAACGTGATTGACAGTGACCATAAAAGCGTGCATCATGAGTAACGAAATAGTAATTAATTTTTAGTATATTATAAAAGGACATTTAATCAGTGGTTACTAATTGGTGGTATAATGGCTATTTCCTTTTTAATAATTACGTAGTTTTATTTAAAATAAAAGTCAAACTATGTAAAATAAAAGAAGACCCAAAATTGTGTTCTTGCTAAAAGTTATGGAATATCGATGCGCAAAAATAAATGTGAGACAAATTCAAATTTCCTGTAAAAAAATCAAAATTGAATTTGATTATTTCCTTTTCAACTTAATAAATTTAAAAGTTGTAATGTTTTGCTAAAAATTCTTTCATTTTTCACACTCAATCCAAAGTATTTTTCTCCAACTCAGCTATCGATGAATATTCGTATTTCTCACGTTGTCCCTTTTTTCCATTAATTTTTATAATAATAAAATAAGGGCAAAATTATACTTTTTGATAATTTTCTACACCCTTTTTTAAAATCCTTTTTTGTTAATTCTTTTACCCCTTTCTAGGATTTTTTATCCTTTTTTTGTATATTTGGTAACTTGAATTTACAATTTAAGGATTGAAAAGTAAGGGGTGTTTATCATCGAAGCAGCTCTCTCTCGTTAGTGTATTGTGTTTGATAGGCAGACAAAAAATATTATTCAAGAAATATGTAAATAGATAATTTAGATAGATATTATGAAATTAAAGGTGAAGGTAGGGATAGGATGTGTGAGGTTACGGGATTGGGGTGAAGCCGTGAAGGTGATCAGGTCTGTTGGAGGGACGACACAATATCATGTGAATTGTTCTTTGTAGAATTTATTTTTTCTAGTAAGAAAGTCATTTTTTCTCATTTTTAAATGAACTTATTTTCATAGACAAAATATTTTTCAAAATCTTTTACCAATAGAACAAAAAAAAAATTGAAAAATATTTTCTATTAATTTTTTCTCCCTATTTTTTTTTTTTTAAAAGAAAATTAATTTTTTGGATCAGTGGTCCTTTTATTGATCATCAACTAAAACACGAGTGGCTTAAAGGCCCAACATACAACATAGGCAGATGGCCCAAATTAGGAAATAAAAAAACATTATTCTAGGACAAAGTTCTTATTCTCCCCCAAAATAGGATTTCCTAAAGCATTTTCCTAATCCCTCTCAACTGAGCTCCGCTGCGAGTCCAAAATCTAAAAAAGCCAAAAAAAATAAAAATGATCAAAATAAGCTATTATTCTAGTAAGTAACTAAAATAGGCATAGTGAAAGAAAAAATTTCGTTTTATGCAATATTTCAAATGTTTTTCGTTAGTCTCATAACATGTATATTTTAATATGTAACGGAACTATTTCTTACACTTTGTAAAGTGAAGTGTTTCTTACACTTTATAAAGTGGAAGAAAAAATATGTTTTACAAAGAGGGATATTTTTCATGTTTCGCATTAAATTGTATCTCTTTATGAAACTTTTGCAGTGTTTGTCATACAATTATATTGATTTGACATATCATTAAAACGAAAAAAATTATTACATTATGTATTTTTATTTTTTTAATCTGAAAACTCTTTCAAGCTCTATTTAAGGGCATTCAAACATAGCACCTTCAACATCTTTAGTCTTCTCTTTTTATTCATTTCAATCACAAAAAAAAATGTCTTCTAAATCAAAAGTTAGAGTTTCGATTTATTGGGATGGATACATGACGGAAATACCGTTTATTATAATTGTCTTCCCAAACACAATGCTAAATATTCAATTAATGTCCGATATCATAAATTTCTTTCATCAATTTATAAAAGAATGGGTATAAATAATACTAATTATAATTTGATTATAGTCGAAAAATACCCTACTTCATTTTTGTCACAAGGACAAGTAAATTTTGGAGAGTGGATTATCTATAGTGACTAATCGTTGATCGACTTTTTGAGGGTTCCAAATGACTATATAGATCAAATCAAGTTAACACTTATAATACATAATGTAATAATTTTTTCCTTAAATAGAGCTGGGAGGAGTTTTCAGAATAAAAAAATAAAAATACATAATGTAATAATTTTTTCCGTTTTTATGATATGTCAAATCAATATAATTGTACGACAAACACTACAAAAGCTTCATAAAGAGATACAATTTAATGCAAAACGTGAAAAATATTCCTCTTGTAAAACATAATTTTTTCTTCCACTTTACGAAGTGTAAGAAAAACTTACACTTTACAAAGTGTAAGAAATAGTTCCGTTATATATTAAAATATACACGTTATGAGACTAACGAAAAACGTTTGGAATATTGCATAAAACATAATTTTTTTCTTCCATTGAGCCTATTTTAGTTACTTACTAGGATAGTGACTTATTTTGGTCATTTTTATCTTTTTATGGCTTATTTAGGTTCCGGATTCCTCCACCGCAACCATGTTCCCAGCTCCCTTCTCCCTCTCTTTGCTCCTGCTTCGCTCATGATGACGAATTTCCTACAACCATGGAGTTGGGAACCTCTATCATCTCACAAGGTAAGTCAATACTAATTTCGACTTCCTTTTCCATTTTGTAGTTTCGAATTCCAGTGGATGTTTGAACTACATAGATGACTTTTTGTTGGGATGACCCAGGGAGCTCCTTCTGAAGGCTTGAGTCGCCTGCTGAAACGAGTCAGTGCTGCATCGAAAGACTGGGTTTGACATCCTCTCTTTAATCTGTAAATATCTAAGCCTGTGTATATCTAAATCAAGTTTTTTTCCATTCAATTAAGTTTATCTTGAAGCAACTTTTGCGAGGAAAAAACCTACTACTCTGATTCCTCCGTCCAACAATACTTGTCCACTATATTAAAAATTTATATGTCCAATAATACTTATCCATTTTATTAAATCCATAAATAATTTTACACTTAATTTCTAATTTATCCTTATCATTAATTATAATCGTTTTCCTATTATATTTTTCAAGACATTGTATTTATTATCTTAAAAGGGTGATATAGTAGTATTTTTCATAAAAATTGGCCAATCACTAGGACTATTATTATAATTCATGTCAAGATTTCACAGTTAATGAGACAGTGGAACGATCCTTATCTAATTAATATAACTGATATGGAAATACTGTCACTTGATCATTGACATAAAAAATAAACCCCGTCTGACATATGCCTATAACATACTCTACATTTACGTCTCATTTATAACGCTTGCGTTAACTTTACCTACTAAAATATCACTCATCTCTACCCAAAAATTCAAGTATCACAATTTCATTTTTCTTTTTGTCTTCTAAATTTGTTAGTAAACAGACTTTTAACTATGATATTTCTAGTTTACAATATACATATATATAATATAAACTTTATATAAAATACACATATATACATATTTATTTAGCACACACAACCTAAGTGTATATAATATATATTTCAACTATATTGATAAACAAGAAAATCAAAGATTGCGAGTTCCCTATATAGATCGTCTCCATTCGAACTATTGGCACAAGCAAAATAATCACTAGTTCATTACAATCAAACTTAGCCCAAATTTATGTGACCCGTCCCACCCATGAATAATTAGGGAAAATTGTATGAAATAGAAAACTATTAATTCAAATTAAATGTTATAGCTATAGTTTATTTTATTTGTAATTCGTAGCAAGCATCCCATTTTTTTGTTATCTGATTCGGTATACAATTTGTCATTTTCGGTATACAATTAGCCATTTTATACATTTCGGTATAAAATGTATAAAATGCGTTTGTGTTTGTATAAAGCGAGAGAAAAGTGTATATACAAATACATATACATATATTTTCATCATATACACTTATAATTATATAAATACAAATCTTATTATACAAATTACAATGTATAAATGAATTTATACAAAACTGAACAATTTGTATAAAATTGGATGTATCTAGCGAATTATACAAATCAGAAGCTCCATAGCAAACATAAAATTTGTTATGGAGCGCAATTATACAAACTATAGCTATAACATACAAATATAATTTTTATGTTTGCTATATGTGAAAGTTGCTCAATAATTTAAGGGAAAATTGTATAAAATAGCAAATTATTATTTTAAATTAAATGTTATAATCACAGTTTGATTTAATTGTAACCTGTAACAAACAATTGTCATTCGCCTCTCTCCCTGAATTTCTCGCTCACCACTCTCGATTTCTCGCTGGGCAGTCTTTCCCTCGCCTCTCACACGTTATACAAACACAAATGTATAAAATGCATTTGTGTTTGTATAAAGCGAGAGAAAACTGTATATATACATATCTTTTCGTTCGCCTCTCTCCCAGAGAATCTCGCTCGCCACTCTCACTCGCCTCTCTCACTTTATACAAACACAAATGTATAAATTGCGTTTATGTTTGTATAAAGCGAGAGAAAATTGTATATACAAATACAAATACATATATTTTCATCCTATACACTTATAATTATACAAATACAGATCTTCCCCTACCTAGTTTTCTTTTGTCTTTCTCTCTTTATGCAAACACATATTATACAATTGATTCTTTTGTATATGTATACCGAAATATACATATTAATAGTCATAGCAAACATAAAATTTGCTATGGAGCGCAATTATACAAACTATAGCCATGACATACAAATATGATTTTTATGTGTGAAAATTTCTAATATGACATATATTATACTAATATTTTCGAGTTATAGCAGTAGATTTAGACTTTCAAGTTATAACATTAAAAATTTCAGGTTGTAACATACTATTAAAAAAAAAGTTATTTTTAATAATTAAAAACATTTGATTTAAAAAGAATAAAAAGATAAAAAGAAATTAAAATAAAACGTTTCTGAAGGAAAAAATGAAAAAAACGGAAATAGGGATTATCTTAAATTTGAATTAATTTAAGATAATTATTAATTAGCATGAATTAAGGAATTTCAAACTAATTAAGAATATTCAGTTTCCTTAATTCACTCCAATTTGTTAAAATTAATTTAAAAATAAGATTTTATCCATTTTTCTTTCACGTTTCTCTCTCTTCGTTTTTCTTCCAGAAATTGTCACTGGCGACAAATTGATTTTTTTTTTTGTAGAAAAAACGTGTTTTTTTTGTGATGGACAACTACGTATCAATATTAATTAAACATGGCGGAAGATGGGTTGCTTCAGGTGAGTATTTTTAATTGTTTACTATTTTTATTTGGATTTCAATGAAATAGAAAAAAAAAATGAACTGTAAATCGCCACTATATTGAATGTGATATTTTTTTTTTGTATAAACAATACGTTTTGTTCATAATACTTATTAGTTGTTGTGAAATTGTAATATTAGTGATTTTCTTGGTAAGTTTTTATTTTTTGGTGGTGGTTTAGTGTCACCATATTATTGATAACTGGTTTTTTTCTTGGTAAGTTTCTGTAATATTATTGATTACTGGTTTTTTTCGCGAAAAAATGAATTAAAATGTATAGTTTTGAATGAATTTGTTAGTGTAATTGTAATTAATTTGGTACAGAAGTGTATTGAAGAATTGTATGACAGTTGTTTTAAGTTGGTATCAAAGTGTGTTAACTAGTTAGTAAAAAAAGTTATTTTGAAGTTTGAATAAGTGTATTAAAAATGTTTTAAGTTGGTATGAAATGTGAAATGTTATTGTTTATATAAGTTTTGTCAATTATGTATAAATTGTGTGAAAGGAATTCCAAATTAATATATAAGATAGTGTAACTATTTGTACAGGTTTCTGATTTCAGATTCCAGATTTCATATACGTGATTCATTAATTATTCATACAGATTTCATATACTTGAAAATAAAATTTATTCCAGATTAATATATAAGATAGTGTAAATATTTGTACAAATTTCAAATTTTAGATTCCAGATTTCATATACGCGATTCATTAATTATTTATACAGATTTAATATACTTGAAAATAAAATTTATTCCGGATTAATATATAAGATAGTGTAAATATAGTGTAATATATAACAAACTTTTTACCAATCTTATTTAAGTTTCATTCCAACACGAACTTCAGTTTATATCACACATATTATACTAACAATAAATCAATTTCATATAATCACACAATGTATATCATTTGTATAACAATATTATATCACAATTAATACAATATCCAACCATCAAACATTAAATTCAGTGTCATACACATATTAATCAAATTTCACACACGTTTCATCCATTAATTGTATAATTTGGATTCACACTGATATTTTAAAATAGTGAATCCAAATGGTATGAAGTCTGTGTATTACTAGTATCCTCAAATTATAATAGCCAAAAAGCAATTCATATGTAGATGGTATCTGATTGGAAGAAAACATATGATATTATATATCATCAAATACTTAAATACAAAAAAGTTGTTCAAAAGTAAAAAAAAAAACATGTAATTCTAAAAAAGTAGAAGGTGCAATCAACTATTTCAAATTTCTTGTACGTGGTCTTGGTGTAGGATAATTGGTGGTATCCGGAACATGTTTTTTTGCTATGCGAGGTTCACCAAATTTGCTAGCAATCGTACCAGTAAGTTCACTCTCACTGATCGCACCATTCTCACTCTTTGTATATACAGTTAATAGACAATCACACTACTGTTAAAACACAATTCATATCATTTGTATACCACTATTATATCACAAATCATACAACATCCAACAATCAACTGTTTAATCAGAATCATACACATATTAATCAGATTTCATACACGTTTCATCCAAACAACTATTTCGAAAATAGTATAAGAATAATGTGATATTTTTAGGAAAAAAACAGTAGTTTTAATAATGTGAAAATAAATTGAATATAATATTTACCCTAACAATTTTTTTTGTCTTTTTTAGGTGTTGGGACTTCTGATTCCTTCTTTTTTTTGGATCTTCTTGTAGATGGTTTTGACGACTGAGCAACTTCAACATTCATTATTTTTTTTTCTTTTTTTCTTTTTTGATTCAGTAACAAAATCAGAATCAAAATCAGAATCAAAAGGGGTTTCAACATTTTTCCCCTTCCTCTTCTTCCCCTTTCGATTTATCGGACTCATCCTTTTATTTGAGTCATTTTTTTCTGTTTTTGATCTTTCAATAGAGATGAATCACCCCTAGCCGAAGTTTCAACAATGTTTGGCAGCGGTGTTTGAGTCAAAATGTTGAAAGATGGAGCATGAACTTCATCCGTAGAAGTTCCTTCGACTAATCGAGGGATCTTTCGAGGAGTTACAACCGTTTTCTTCAACATGATTTTGTTGAAAAAACTAAATTGAATGGAGGATTGTAAAGTTGGTGTAGTTTGGTGGTGAGAAAGATGTGATAGATGAAGGTAAAATTGGGCTAGTGTGTTAATGNGGGGGGAGGGGGGAGGGATTGACGAATGGGAGGTTTGGAGGGGGTGGGATTAACGTATGGGCGGTTTGGAGGGGGTGGGATTAACGTATGGGCGGTTTGGAGGGGGTGGGATTAACGTATGGGAGGTGGTAATGGTAAAGAAGGAAACTTGTTGTAGGTGAATCCCTATACCTATGTAACTGATAATTTCAGATTTAAAAAAGGAATAGAAATCAATTTAATTACATATTATTAATTAATAATAAAAAACCATAAATAGATTAATCATTTATTAAATAAATGGAAATTGATTTTTAAATAAAATTAACTTTAAATGATATGTCATAACTCGTAAATAAATTGTTATAAGTAAGAATTTTTTAAAAATATGTTTAAAACCCGTAAAATTGACTCTTAAATGTGTATAGGGCGTGATTTTTCCTTTTTATGTTTGTTAAACCTAAAATTTACTCATAATTTGAGGGGCCGTGCATGAGATGATTTACTGATGGGCCTGCTCAACGAAAGTCGCTCAAAATAGCCCATATTTGCCGCCCAAATCAACCCGTAATTTTGGACGGCCCAAATCAGCCAAGGAATCGCCCAATAAGTTATGAAAGAAGAGGATGTGGGCTTAATCTATTTCATCTTGGTTAACTTTGAGTGTGTTAGCAACTTTTCATCTATTGGTTTGTTTGTCGAAAATAGTATTTTTGTCCCCCAAAAAAAGGATAGTATTTACGTATATTCTATCATTTTGACATCATTTATGAGATATATGTTATTATCGTAATCTTGCTGAAAATTAGTTGACATATCGATTTAGTAGGTAACGTAAACAGATATGATAGGCTTGAAAATAGAACAATACCATTCTTGAAAAATCATCAACCAAGAAAATGAAGTGTCTCATGAATTAAGTTTGGAAATCTTTCTAGTTACATATATCATGAATCTATTGAGTAAATTTCTTAAATGGTCATCCAACTACAAGAAATAATCCAACAAAGTTTTTTTTTGTTTTTGTTTTCCACTCAGTGTCTGGAGTCCACAATGAAGCCCTGACTAAATTCGGATCGCGCACTACAAGACCCATTCGAGGGTGCTACTCCCAACAAAATTTTCTCCATATCAAAGACTTGAACTCGAGACGTATAAGTAAGGGTGAAACCAAACAAAGTTATTCCTGCATTATTTAGGATAACAAAGTATTTATGTAAAATAACTTACCAAAGTCATTTTTTTTTATGGAACAACAAAATCACTCAACTATTATTGTTTTTTTTTTTTATAAAAAAAACTCATTGTGAAGATAAAAATCATTTAATTCATATCTTGCGTACCCGTATTTATTGTATCTCTCAATTTTCTTTCAATTCTTGGATCTAGATGTGATTTCTTTATATTATTAGGTTATAAATTATATCATAATACGAATTAATTGTACATAAAATAACTTTTGTTTAGTAAAATTAAATAGGTCATCTAATTAACCATCATATCTATCATCGTATGCGATTTCCTGTATTTGCTATCATCACATTATTTTGTTATTCTTATTTAATATTCATTTTTTACTATATAATATTATTATTTTTACATGGGATGATGAACTTCTTGATAAAAATTTAAAGAAAAAAAATAGAAGAACAGTGAATATTGAATTTCTAATTGTTATGCAAAAAACTCGTATGATATTAGAAATTGTATGGTATAAACCTAGCTCTAAAAGGAAAAAAGGTTATCCATCTAATTTTAATAAATATTTGTTTTAAATAAATGTTTATCATTTCCTTTTTATGTATGCTTATAAAAGTTTTTTTTTAACATGTGACTTTATTATTTTTTGTTTTCACCCTTTAAATCTATTTTAATATGTATTATTTAAATTAAGGATCTTTTGAAAATAACATAAATATTCATTGGTTTTTATCTGTATGCTTTAAAAATTTCCTCTATTATCTATGTTGGCTTTATTATTTTTATTTTCTTTCTTTAAATTCACTTTAAAATATGTTATTTGCGTTTCGAAAGTAACACAAATATTCAGAATTTCTTTATTTTAATAATACTTTCGAATGTTAATATCTCTATTAATTTTATTTCCTTTTTAAATCTCTTATATAATACTATATATATAGTATGTTATTTGAGACTATCCAAAAACAGTTTTCTAATTTTCTTTCCGAAATTGTACACACTAAGGTTTTAGTATATTCTTTATATAAATATATTAGTCTCTTTTTTGTTTCCGAGTGTCGACACAGAACCAAGTGTGTAGCGGTGAGTTTCCCCTTCTTCTTCTTCTTTCTCTGTACACTGAATTTCTTTTCATAGAATTTTCTCGTAAAATTTCAATCTTAATTTTGCAGATAACGAAAAGCAATATCAATCTCTGTTCTTCATCAGGTGTATAATCTCTTGCTATGGCTAAAAATAAAGAATTGTTGATATTCCATGATTCTGCTTTGAGAATTTCCCAAAATTATGTTGGTCTTGCTTTTTGCCTGGTGCGAATCGCTAGAAATAATTTTTTAGTTGAACTCTAGGGTTTCGTATTTTGGGAAATTTTATGAATTCTGGGAATTGCCTTATGTTATTTGTGTTTTCCTAGAGAATTTGTTGATTGGAGATTTGCTCGAGTTTTCGGACTAGATTGTGTTCCCAAATATGGTGTATGATTATTTAATGGCACTTGATTTGACGTTCTTGTATTTCACTTCTTGCCTCTTGGAATGGTTCAAGAGAATTTTTGGAAGTTTCATGCTGTTTATGGTCTAATATACCTCTTTTTTTTTTTTCCTGGGATTCAAAATAACTGGAGCAAGTTTTTGATTGAAGTTTGATTGTATATTCTGTGATCTTGCAAGTTGCATCATGTTGCGAGTGCTCTTCTCTAACTTTTGAAGCACATACCTAATGGATTATTTGAGGAGTCATTTATTGATTATGATACTTATCCATACTTGTTTGATGGGTCATCACTTTGGCAGTTACTGAATCTTTAGTTAGATAAGAACACAAGTACCAGCTTACGGCTTTCCTTATTTTATGAAACACATGGACAAAAAGGAAGAAGGTCGTAAAGGTGGCACAAGTAATTCCGTGGGATAAGATAGAATAACTAATTTCTTCTGTTTGAATATCACACCCTTTTGTTTTGCAAAATATTTAATGCTATGTAAGATCAGCATAGTTGCTAGGATCTTCTTTGTTGCTATCATGGTGCAATGAAGTAAAGTAATTCAAATTTGATGGTTATTAACTTATTATTCACTGAGATGGAACCAGTTAATACAGGGTGCAGAAGAGCTATATGTTATCAATCTGTGTATAAAAAATCAGAATTACTGATTTCAATAAACTTTGCAGAAACACGAAGTAACCAAAGTTTAATAAACCAGTAAGAATAGATGAACAAAAATTAATTGACAAAACTAAAATCTGTAAAAAAAAAAAACGTACCACAATCTGGAAAAACAAAATCATAAAAAGATCAAGCCCACTGAATGCACAGTGTCCCCTTAAGGAAATTATTCCCCTCTAGTATCCGAGGTTTGATTTGGAATATGTCCTCCCAGGATAGAATGATCTCAATCACCAATGTATCTGCGGGAAATTAATTGAATCGGTTAATTAACTAATTAAAACGTTGGCCATTTAATTTAATTTAATTAATTAAATAATTAATTAACTAAAATAATTAAAACAAACTTTGTCCAAAAAATAATCTCTCGATCGATCAAATCCGAAGCCGAAGCCGAGCGAGCGACGACGACGACGGCGCGAGGGGGGTCCCTCTTTCCAACCCTTTTAACAATTAATAGGAGTGTTTCTATATTTAAACTCTCCTATTTTTCTTTCCACCACCGATGAAGGACAAATGTCTTTTCAATGTCTTTTCAATAAAGCATAAGAGGACTTTTCAAGTTCTCAACTCTTTAAGTTCCCAACTTTTTCCAAGTTCCTCTTTCATCTTCCCTCAATTTCCCATTAACTCTTGCTACATACCCAACACTATAAGTGTCACACTCACCATTAATAATTTGCCTTGGCTTCTTGTTGCTGATTTGTGTTCCTAAATTTGTGTCTTACAGTTGCTTGAGCTATGGGGAAGAGGAAGTCGAAATCAAAGCCGCCTCCTAAGAAGAGAATGGACAAACTTGACACTGTCTTCAGCTGTCCTTTCTGTAGCCACGGCACCAGCGTCGAATGTCGCATGTAAATTAATTACGTTAGCATTTCTGTGTCCAAGTTATTTTCTGCATATCCATTGGCTAGATTGGGCTGTTCCCTTCTCACCTGTGCACCATTTTAGACATTTTCTTTGTGGCTAAAGATAGAAGGATATTTAATTGTGATTCAATACCAGTATCTGTTTACCGTTATATACTTTCCTTTCCTTGCTAGATCCTGTCACTTAGACTTCCTTAGAAGACTATCAATCCTTTTCCTTGGGGGTTGAATTTGTGCACATCAAAATACCCCTCTTGGAAATAGTGTATTCTTTGGAGGTATACTTGTAGATGTGGGTGATAACTCCTAAGTCCAATAAGGGTGAGCTATAGTCCCTGCAGAAGGTGCTTGATAATTATAAACACACACACCCAAATCAAAACCATGAAGCCCATCGTTACTGTAGCCAAAAGTAGCAGAGGAATAAGCTGTGTGTTCCTCTATAGGTCAGATGAATAAGTTCAGTAACCCAGCTAAAGTGTGCACTAACATTCAATTTTGGTTGGACGTTTATTTACTCTGTCAATGCTCAAGTTTGCACTTTGCCTATTTTCCAGTGATATGAAGAACTTAATTGGGGAGGCAAATTGCAGGATTTGTCAAGAGAGCTTCAGCACCACTGTTACAGGTATATCTAGTGATTTCTCATTTATTAATTTATTTATTGTTTCACTGAATCTGATTCATTTTGAAAAAGATGGTTCAATTGGTTTGACAACATAAAACATGGGAGGGACCAACTCAAAGAGACGGAAAAAGAAACTAAAGATATTTCCTTGTATGTTCTACCTCATTGTTTTTTATGATCAAATCAATTATTATGTTCAATTGTAGTTCTCAGCATGATGTGCCTTCTGTAAGATAAAAGAGTACAAGATGTGCTCTAAGGCCTTGTGTAAGATGAAGAATACAAGATAAGATGTGCTCCGTGGGCTAATTAATACCTACAAATTTTGATCTGTGCTGTTGGGATTTTTTAGTTATCAAAAGGACAAGAGGACAAGCTGCATATAATTGTTTCAAGTTTGTTTTAGCACATTATTCTGTCCTTAGCCTGCATACTGGAGTAGATAGAGGCGTGTTACAAATCTAAAATAAATGATAAAAATGTCCCCCTCTCTTACGACATAATCTTTTAGATGAGCGTTACATGCTTCATAGAATAGCTTCTTAATTGAACATTAATGGTTTTATTGTTTGGCTAACAGTTGTTACTTTTCTATCCTGCAGCACTGACAGAGGCCATTGACATGTAAGTTCATGTGTCTTGCTCTCCTTCCTTCGTACCCCTATCCCTCTCATACTCTTTTTGCTGAAAACTTACAGATACAGTGAATGGATTGACGAGTGCGAACGTGTGAACAACCTTGAAGACGATGATGGTCCTTAGGTTCTAGTGACAGTCTGTTTTAGTTGTGTAGACAGTAGCCTGAGATGATCTGAAGCTGTCTTTAAGCTTTGATGTTAGTTCTGTTGATATTTCTATGTTTTATTACTAAAGTTGTACCTGAAGTTACGAAAGCCTCTTGGGTTTGATAAATAAGCTCCATGTGTGACATGCTTTCTATGTTCAAATAGTTTGAAATAGATATGGTTGTTATCGTGTATTATATTCTGAATGTGCTAGTACAGGTCGTGTGAGATTGAATTTTACTCCATATGATCAAAGTAGATTTCAACCGGGGCAGCTAATATTCAAAGCTTACTTGATAATCAACAACTTATTTATGCTATAAATTGCTTGTGTACAATTTGCTTGTGCTATGTACCATCATCGATAGGAAACTTTGTTCAAATATCAAAAAGGATACACAAGTTGGTTTAGAATAACTATGTAATTTTTTAGGACATTAAATATAATGACCTATTTGTCATAACGTAAACGGCAGTGTCACGTATAATTAAAGCTAGTAATTAGTTTTTCTAAAAAAATAAAAAAGAAACATGTAAATAAGTTGTAATGTGCCACAAATGTGTATAAAATATTTTATTTACCTCATGTACTTGATAATAATACCAAGACAGCGCAAGATCCTAATTGGACTCTATTTCTAATCTCCTTGATAATAATTATCTCTTGGCTCGGTTGCTTCCCAAATGGGCACAACAGAACCCGTCGTAAAAATAAATTTAGTCTTTTTCGGAAATTCTCAACTATTCCATTAGAAGACCTACTATCTTCCACTAACACAAGTACTAAGTAGGGTGTAACTACAATTTTATTTATAATTAATATACAGAAATTATTATAGTTAATCATCTCTTATTTGTATTATTATCTCTCGTTTGTTTCTAATATAAATGTCATCTAATTTTTACATCAAAACTGTCGATAAAAGCTATATTCATTTGTTCATTTACTTAACACATCCATGGATACTTTATACTAAAAATAATCCAACATATTACCATCCACGAATTGTAGGCACCATATAAACCTTTTCACTTACCACTGCAAAGTTCCACACCGAGTAGAACTCTTAAACCATGCATATGAAACTGTCATTCCTATGTAAGTCATAACTACAATGGACGTCAGGTGAAAACAGAGGCAGATCAGTAAAGCTTTATGACCATTCCTCGTCGTCACTGAATCTAGACACAAAAACCATTAACTTTCATAACTTGGCTGGTATGTAAAGTGAACTGAACAAGTAAACTGGGATTATCCACCTCATCTTCAAGCAGTTAAAAATGCTTCGAGGTTAGACTGTAACAACACTTAGATGACAATGATGTATTGACAAATATACCTACGGAAACAGGAGGGGTTCCACAGATGCCTCCGCCTTATAAGGAGGAAACAAGAACCTCCGTTTAACTCCAGCCACCGGTGGAGGTTGAGTCAAGGATGAGAGTGATGTATAATACACAAACAAAATGCAACTTATTTTAAAAGCATCCAACTGCTTATCCAGTCTACGTTATGTAGTAGCCACCTGTATTATCAACAAGATAATCAGGGAAAAGTGCACCGGCCACATAATCAAACCCTTCAATAGCGGGAACAGTTTGATTTGGAGCAGGAGGCCCGTTAGTACCAACATCCTTTGAGTTGGCCTTTCCTCTGCCTTTAGCAGAACGCTTGTTCTCCAAAGGAAATTCAGCAGAGAGCCTTCCCATTTGCTTTTGCAAATCAGCAACTGATTCATTCGTTACTTTCCCTTTTGGACTCTTCTTCCCATCAACAAGTTTCAGCTCCAATCTGTACAAGGCCCATGCATCATACTTGTTGATCTCATATTCATACAAATGCCATTCCAGATTTTTCATTGGCTGTGGATCCATATAGTAGGATCTCTTCAGCCCTCCATAATCATTTATCACTTGCTTCCTAGACTCATGCCAACCCCGCCCGTTATAATCTGGCAGTGACCTCTGCTTTCTGTTTCCACTTTCAAATGCTCTTCGAGGCTTATCAAAGAAAAGCCATTCCCTGATTGTTTCACCCTCAACAACTTTAAGGTCAAAGAGCTCTGCAGAAGCACAAGCAAACGAATCGATATCAGATTTTACAAGTAAAACAAAACAAGAATAAACTGATCTGGTATGACATTCAGAAATCAGAAATACAGAACTGTCTTAGCACACCAACCTGGTGCATTCCAGGGGGACTTTGCAGTGGCAGCACCCTTACATTCTGGAACACCAACATCTTTCCCGTGTGCTTTAGCACTTAGAGCTTGGAAAAGTAAACTATCCTTTAAGCCAACACCCATTGGTCGAACAACTGGAGGTCTTCCAAGACAGCCTTCATTAGGCGCAAGAGCAGCATGATAGTCACTGCAGTAGTCATGAGACTTCTGGCACCAATCTGACCCCATCGCAGGTCGAGGACAATCCCAAAGTGCACATTTAGGTCCCAGGAAAGCAGAGGGTGGAGGGCTAATCTGAATAGGAGACAAATCATCCTCTAGACAAAGATTTAAAGCATCAAATCCAAACTGATCAAAGTCTTGCTGCAGATCAAAAGAATGGTAATCTAATTGTGTTGCAACGCCTAGGTTGTTAATCCCTGCATTGTTGACGACTAAAGGCGTATTTTTGCATTCATCAACCAACTGGTAACCTTGCTCCTGCAGCACCGGAGTTGCATTGAAACCCTGCAGAAAACACATCACTTAACTGGTGAGGATTCATTGCTAAAATTAGTGGGTGAAACTGATAAGAGAAAAAAGAATTCAAAAGAAGAGCTAATTGAAAAAGGACGGTCAAGAAGTCTCTACAAGGAGTGACATTCATTGGAGAATGAGGCAAGAAAAAGAAAATGTCGGCAAACGGATTATCAAATTGAAGCAAGAAGTAAAACTTCAACAAGATGGTCAGTCATGACACAATACATTATGAGGACACAATTTGGAGGAAAGCATTTCCAAGTCCACAATACCACACCAGCTACATCAAAAAGAAGATTAAAGTGGTCACTAGTCAACTACTATCTTGAGTCCTTTAAGCAAAAAGGAATTAGACACAACCAGCAAATGGTACAAATAAATTTATGTAACATATGTAACAGAGCGAGAACTCAGCATCTGTGAACTTTGCTGTCACGACCCGATTTATCAAGTCATGATGGCACCTACTATAACCCACCAGCAGGTAAGCCAACCCGGAACAACAAGTAATGGGTCTGAGGGTAGAAATTAAACAAATGCCTAAACATGCTCAATCTCACAAGAGAAAACCATAGCCTACCTGACAGCCGATCACGCGTGCTCCAACTCACGGTACCGGATCCTTTCCTCTCCGAACGGTCTCCAAATGCTTCCCCACTAACAAAAGGTTAATCACCTCGTCATTACGAATATATTGACACTAAAATTATATTTTTCGGAGACGGACCCAAAATCGGGTCTAAAACGGGATTGTGGGGCCCACACTTAGAATCTCAAAATCGAATCCGTGGAAACGTCCCAACTACCTTACTAAACTAATATCCCAAAATTTTAGCACAAACAGATGCCCACAACACCGCAAATCAGCCACAATAATTAAAAAGGACAGCCCTTTCATCATCAATTTCCGGAAAAACGAGACCCTTTCAACCCAAACAGATTATACCACGACGATCCTTGCGAAAAACTCTACAAGTTAGCCACAAGAATGACTCAAAACGGACTTACGATGATCAAGATCTCACATTTCAAAAATTCAACAACAAAACATCCGAAAATCACACTGGCAGTGGCTAAAAA
>NC_064293.1:35443002-35481304 GCF_019186545.1 Solanum stenotomum
TTATTGTGGCTGATTTGCGGTGTTGTGGGCATCTGTTTGTGCTAAAATTTTGGGATATTAGTTTAGTAAGGTAGTTGGGACGTTTCCACGGATTCGATTTTGAGATTCTAAGTGTGGGCCCCACAATCCCGTTTTAGACCCGATTTTGGGTCCGTCTCCGAAAAATATAATTTTAGTGTCAGTATATTCGTAATGACGAGGTGATTAACCTTTTGTTAGTGGGGAAGCATTTGGAGACCGTTCGGAGAGGAAAGGATCTGGTACCGTGAGTTGGAGCACGCGTGATCGGCTGTCAGGTAGGCTATGGTTTTCTCTTGTGAGATTGAGCATGTTTAGGCATTTGTTTAATTTCTACCCTCAGACCCATTACTTGTTGTTCCGGGTTGGCTTACCTGCTGGTGGGTTATAGTAGGTGCCATCATGACTCGATAAATCGGGTCGTGACATTTGCAAAGCACAACTGGTCCCAGCCGGGATTAAAGGAAAAATATCCTGATGGGTTTAAGGCCAACAGGAAAATAGTCTAGCTATCCTGATCCTTTGAATAGAGCAGAATGGATACAAAGGATACATAACACTGGCCCTAACTAATTTGGTGCGACAGTTGATTGATTGATTAATGTGTAGTGAGGGACTAAGGAAAACTGAATAACATTCACAGTTTCCAAATTTTGAGATACTTCCAAAAGCACTTTCTGGGACCAAAATCGAAGAGATGAAAGACCAACTTAATTGGCTTGGTTATAACATTTGAAAACCCGACTTAATAGGTTTTGTTTCCTTCTAGAGGAAAACCTATCCAAACCAAACCATGTACACTCTAGTCTGCAAGCTTCCAGGGGGCAATAGATCGAAGAAACTAATGAAGGCAATTGTAGAGAAAATTTTATATAACAAATATTAGATTCAATTTACAAGAAAACTAACATGTTTCAGATATACCAAATTAAGCACCTACGACCAATAAATGTAATGAAATTCCACACTATGGTCTACCAGGAAAAGAAAAAAGAGTATTTCACATATCAAGAGATCACTTTTCTGTTGATAAGGTAAATAATGTTACTTACATTGGAAAAGCTCCTGCATACAAAAGGTATACCAAAAGGCAGAGACTCTACAAAAGAATATGATTCTCTACAAGTGACACCCAGTCGTCTATACAAATAGGAATTTTTTTTTTTTGATGACAAGGGAAACCCGCAGCCGCTACCCTTTGGGTGCGCACAGGGTAAAAACCCCGCTCCTATGCAATAGCTCGCAAACCACATAGGAGAGGTAACCCGCACTAGGCAAGCCCGGTGCGGCGAGCTCGACCCAGAAGGCAAACCCCTTGCTTTCGTTGGCAAGGGGTTTCGAACTTGAGACCTCCAACATGGAAGTCTCAAGCCCAAACCACTGGGCCACCCCGAAGGGTCAAATAGGAATTTAAGGGTGCACAAAAGAGCAATCAAAGACAAAAGGCTATTCCTCGAATGTACAACATCATTTACTACCCACATAAGAGCTAGACGTGCACAACCTCCCACCCTATGTTATCTTCCCTTGCTTCTAACTAACCAGCAGTATAACACATCTCTGAAAGTGTCTCGCATCAACCACTGCATCCCAAAATAATTCAATACCACCCTCCACGGATCCAACGCATATAGCACCAGCTAACATTAGTAATACTTCTCTCCGCAGATCCTCAGCTATCAAAATCGCATCAACAACCAATGATTTCAGTTTGCATTTTTTTATTTTTAATCTATTTGCAACAAAAAGTCAACTATTAATTAAGCTGGGAAAATAAAAGATGGAGACTGGGTCAAATAAAACAAAGATGGAGAGTCTAGCAAAACACGAACTACAATGAAATTGAAACTCCTAAGATGAATAACCAACCAACCGTATTCTAAAATGGATTCGGAGAAGGTTCATTCTGTTAGAAACAATAACAGTCAAGAGTCCATCACATGAACAAGATAATCTCAAGGAAAATAATTACCTCCTGGAAACCAGCAACATCTTGTTTTTTAGCATCAGGCTCAGGCTTAGGAGCAGCTAATGCACTGGTAGCATCATCTTCCTCCTCACCATGCAGCAGCCTATAGAGGTCTGATGAGATACGGCTTCCTCCCTGCACACCATGTATTAAGATAAACACTACAACTTCATGTGCATTAAAACTATAAACAAAGGCTTGAACACAGAACATACTTAAAACAGTAGCTACCATGATTGCACACAATTACACCATAATGGAGACCGACACAATTACTCTTGAAGTGATTCAAATTTGCACGTGTAATAAATCCAAAAATTTGTAAGCATTTGTTCAAGATGCTTCAATCAAACATAACATTAGACATCACAAACACACTCAGATAAAGACACATGCAGGTCAACACAGAAATATCAAAATTTGATCACATTAATTTAAGACTGATGTGTACCGGCCAATATCACAACATGGACATTGTGGACAGTAAAGGAAACTAAAACCACTGCACACCCCTCTAAAGGGACACAAGGTTGGTTCTTGCCTGCAAAGAAGAGGCAGGGGAAGGCTCATTGAGCTCAGCTTTCCACTCACGAAGCATCTGGTGGACCTGCTCTTCCAGCACCCCAGCATCATAAGTTCGACTTTCTTTCCTTGCAGATTGCAGGTTCATGAACATACCCTGCAGATCATCAACGCGATTTTTCGCCTTGTCCTTGAAGAGCGCACCATTCTTCGAACCCTTCCCCATCTAATCAAACAGAAGAAACCCTTCAATTCTTCACCTGCAAAAAGCCAAAACATTCTCAGTTTTAAAGTAATCATCATTATATGTTCCATTTCACCATCAAGCACAACACATAAACCCAAGATAACCAACAAGATCACATTCCAGATTTTATGTTAGAAAAACAAATTAAAAACCACAAAAAAAGATCCAACCTATGCACACAAAATCAAGTATTAAACCCGAACCAAAATTCCCATATAATCAAACATAAGTAACAACCACCAAAAGTAGCCAAATTGCACCTCAAGAACCAAAAGTTTCACAACACCCAAATCAGAAAAGACACAATCTAGCTCGATTCAACAAAAACCCAGGAAATAAGGCGATCTTAACGGCGGTAGAAAACCCATTTACCTAACCCTAAATCTGGGAATCAAAAGAACAATAACATCATCACAATCAACTAACAATTCTTAACACATAAAGCAAGATTTAAAAGAAAAAGAATAAAACATGGCAAAAAAGTAGACAATTACTCACAAATTAGTCAATCGAAAAAAGTTTTAAAAAGCCGAAATTGGTAAAGTAAAACTGGAAAATTCCCAACCGGCAATAAAAATAGGGTTCTTACTGGTTATCGGCGGGTGGGTCGGAGGATACAGGAGTGATTGCGGCCTCCGAACAGTGAAGAGAGAGAAAGTGTAAGAAGTGTTTTTGGGTTTTGATTTCCTGTCTGTGAAATTTTCTCTCTCTATATTGGAAGACTGGTTTATATATATTTCTATCCAAACCCTTGAGAAATCTACGTGGCAGTTGTTAATTAAGATAAAACTAAAACATTAAATCCAACTGAAATTAAAATATTCGTGTGTGGTCTGATTTCATGAAGTCTTGATTTAAATATATTAAATAGAAAATGTATACTAATACTAATCAACTATATATGTGTTGTGTATGGTTGATTAGTATTAAATAAAATTTATTTATTTTTTGAAAAATCAAAGGAAACATTAGTATACATTTTACTTTTTTTTTATGCAATGAATTTATCACATTTTAATTTTTGTATATAAAAAATTGAAGATAATAGGTGATTTTAAAAAATATATATATATTTTCAGTTTTTTGCATGCTTATTTTTTGGACATAAGATCTTAATTTGCAATAAGTTATGACTTTCTTATTGGTTTTTGACACACTTGTAAATTGTAATGTTTAACTCTAATTTTTCTTTAGTGTAGTTGCATTTAACATATAGATTTCTTTGAATAAGTGTCGAAATAATTAATATTGTTTTATTTATATATATAATATGCATCATTATATCAGATGTGGCTGCATTGTTGTAAGCATTAGATAATAGTAGTACCGACTCTATAATACATATACGAATCGTAGTTAATGAATCTAGGTTTATATCTATCAGTGGAACCATCAAAGCTATACTTCCTTTTAAAAAGTAATTATTTACCACTAATGAATTTAGTTGTTCGGGTAAACCAATAAATCTTAAGTATTATTTTATAGAATATAATTTGTTTTAGCTTTTACGATTTCTTTATAAGAGGTGTGCGAAGAGAAAAAATTGTGTTAGAAAACATATAGAATCAATATCAATAAGATAAATGTTCTTTTACTCCTTAAATTCTCATTTTGAAAATCATTTTGTACAACAATGAGCGTTAGAAGTATTTTCACTTTGAATAATAGGAACACAGGAAATATTATCTCTCATTTTAAAAAATATTATCAATTGTTTTTTTTTTCAACTGTATTATTACGCTCAATCACATCACTACTAACATAACAAGAAATTTATATGCATCAACATATCTGAGAAATAAACAATTCAATATATTACTTTATTATGGATTTATTGCAGGATCATGTATTTATAAAATACGCAAGACTCCTCCAACTTTCTAGTATTTCAAGTTAATATATAATTTTTCCACAACTCATAAGGTTTTTTCTATTTATTTTTTTTTTTAAAAAAATAAAGCATCCTATTTTGTAAATGACTAAATAAAATGGACTTCACCACAAAAAAAAAACTGTTACGAGCATAAGAACTGACAAGCATACATTGAATTCTTATTTTTATTTTTATTTTACTTTGAATTTATACATAAAAACATATGAAAGATCTATTTGCCCTTTAAAAATGCCTTTTGAATTATGAATCTGATTATTAATATGTATTGCAGTGGACCAAAAAGTTAAAGAAGAATGAAAAAAGACACTAAAACAGGACTCCATTTTTAGAATTGGGGTGGCACAAAGAGATTGGTCCTTTTTACCCAAATTGAGAAAGAAGATAGAAGCCTTTGTGAGCAAAATTCAGATCCATCAGCAAAAAAGGTCCCTTTTGGTGGGTAAGTAAAAAGAGAGAAACAACAAGGCAAGGAAGGCATAAAGGCACACCCCACTATCCATCTTCAAGATTCCCTGTGGGCTGTGGTCAATTCATGATGCCTCCCATTCATATAAATGTGCTAAAGTATAAATATTGGTGTTACTTTTGTATTTATACATAACTTTTGCAGGTAAGGGGCATCTGGTCATAATGTCACTTCACCAGTATTAAGCATTAGAACATGGCTGAACAACATTTCACTATTTAGCACCCTATGATGCTAAGTACACAAGTCTCTTAAAAGCATGTGGTGTTAGACATATGTAAAATCAGTATAGTGCCATAAATCAAAGGAGGAAACAGCAAAAACTCAGGCTATGGAACTCACAATATTGATCACATCAATGGAAATTTTCAAAAGATTCAACTTCATTTTCAGCAAGGAGCCTAGGCTTCTGGTTTACAGAAGGCATATGATTCTTGGCTCCAAAGAATGAGAAAATATCTGATCATTTTGCTGCCAAAACATCACACAATAGATCATGCTGGTGTTGGTACTTTGCCTTCTTCGACTTGAGAAGGTCTGAAATTGAACACTCCAGCTAGTCCTCGTCCCCTTGCCAACTGTTCAAGCTCTTGAATTTTGCTTTTCAGGCTCTCCACCTCTCATGACAATGAGTCATCTCTTTCCCTCATTTGCTGAGAAAAAACACAAGGATCTCAAATATAGCTCAAACAAATTTCAAGAAGGATGAATTTCAGTTCATTATAAGAGCTAATAGGGGTTTTTGATCTCAACTCATGATGTAATAGAACATCATTGTTTAACACCAGAATCAATAAAATTCAAATTAGCAAATTACAACAGTTCCTTCTGCTGCTACAAAGAGCCAGGTAAATCAGGGTGCATTTTCAGGTTTGGTAATAGAAATGATATGTAATTAAAGGGATACTTGGTGCATCCACCTATCTTCTCTAAGAGAACTATGCAAGAGCAATGATGGATGTGGCACAAAATTGGTCCGTTGTGTTGTCCAAAAAGTGCTCGCTTTACTGGGCCCATTCCATGAAATTACATTGAGATAGAATAAGTAACCATAACCTAATTTATAATAATAATAATAATAATAATAATAATAATAATAATAATAATAATATTTATAAGTAATAATAAGAATGCTTAAAAAATGGACCTTGTCAACTCAACCTCAAGAGTAGGCTCTTAAGAATTATAGTCAGTAACCATAAACTTGAGAAAGAGATGCAAAGGTAGATGTTTACTGAGATAACATCACTGGAACAAACATATACTTTTAGGAATGTTCAGTGTTTTTGGTTTTGGGTGATATGAAAGAGTTTGTCAAGACCAAACAAGTAACCGAAGAATTCGAGAGACTACCTCCAGCTCTTGCCTGCGAAGTTCCTCCTTTTTGGCTTCTGATCGAGAACTTCTTTGCAACTCAAAGTAAAGTGCAGCAACTGCAACCTGTTTCAGCAATTTAAGGAAGTAACCAATGCACAAAATTAGACAACATAAAGGTGCTAGATGCAAGATACCAAAGTCAAGTGTTATTGCATCACTCCAAACTAACCACCATTATTAATAGATTCAACAAAATATAATGATGCCCTCTCCAAGCTGTATTATTCATGATTCATTACTGTCTCACTCACAAGAAATTCACAAACAAATGAAACAGATTATTTTTGTTACTACTTGTTGTTTCCTATGCTTCGGTTATCACATTATTTGATTGTTGTTACCGTTCCTTGTTTTCTGAATGCTATGTAGTGTTTTCCCTATTGTTTGCTATGTCCTCGTTACTTTTGGATTTTTCTCTTCAAACAACTTTGATATACATTACTTGAGTCGAGGGTCTTTCAGATACAACCTCTCTACCTCCACGAGGTAGGGGTAAAGTCTGAGTACACTCAACCCTCCCCGGATCCCACCACCTGTGGGATTACACTGGGTATGTTGTTGTTGTTGGATAAAGCCAACTGGTAGCCCCTCATTCTAATTCATATAGTGTACGATTATGAAATGCTAAAGTAAAGCTTCCAGATTTGCAAAAGATAATAGACTTTCAGTGATCAAATCATATGTCACTTATGTGAGGCGGAAGATTTTTTAACATCTATAAGAAGGGGAAGGTTTTTTAACTAAGCAGAGAAAGAAGATTAGAGTGGTTCCAATTGAAGATGCTAACTCAATCCTGTAAGCCCGAGACATAAAATCAGACATAATAAACACAGATGGAAGTAAGAAAAGGGTATGAGTTCATGTGGCAGCTGGTGACTGTTAGTGGTCCGAAGATTTGAGAAGTCAATAGAGGTTGATGAAAAATGCAGAAGAAGTGTATAAAACATATTTACTCCTAACAGAAGGATATAACCTTGGGTATTGACAGATGGATAAACAGTGAAAACCGTACACTCCCTACTAAACTCTAAAGACATCCAGAAGGTCAAGGAAGTTGGTGATGTGATGACAGGGGAGCCGGCGACCGAAGCCTGGCTGAACAGCGGCCGTAACTATAACTGTCCTAAGCTAGCGAAATTTCTTGTCGGGTTAGCTTATAAGTTGCAAGTCACAGTGATGTTTTAGGTATATTTATCTGAAAGTGAGATATTAGGGACGTCTTCAATATACTATGTAGTGTTTCTGTACGATCTAAATTTTGCATTGACCACTCCTAAAAATTTAGAATAAGCAGTAATTAAAAGGAAAAGATTAACTTCTCTCGTGTTGGGATGTCAAGAAAGTTGCCTGAAAATATATTTCTTGAGAAATTTGAAGTGTTCTTGCATTTGTCTCTGTGAAAGGAAATGGAGTTTAAAACACAAACTACTTGCTTTCAAGTTATCAAAATATTTTTCTGGGATTAAACTTAGAGTTAAGTCTTTCATGTAAGACAGTTTTCATTGCTTGCTGACTAACCACACATATAAAGTGTAAATGATTATCATCTGTACATTCCTTTCCCTCTCTTAGAAACAAAGGATACCTCAAAAAAGAAACAGATAAGCACTAGGGTCCCAGGGGTTCAAGTGTAACTCTTGGTACTTTCCTTTTCCTTACTTAGCAACCCATGATAACTAGAAGAGAAGGAGATCGGCACTAGAACCCAAGAGTTCAAGTCTAACTCATCCAAGAGAGCTGAAAGGGAACTCACCACATAAACTCAGTTCAAAATTTTGTAGCTAAACCAGAAGGTGCAGTCAGCGTAAAATGTTGGTTAAAATTATACTTGAAATCTTTTTGCTCTAATATTTCAGAAAATAAAAGAGAAAATATAGAAGTCTTCATCTGCCAGTATTTTTTTGACAATCCAATAGTGTGAAATCAGAATTGTGAGGAACAAGAGGTTCCTACCTTCTAATTCTAAGTCAATATAATGGGATGTAAAGGATACTATTTGGACAAGCTGCGAAAAGAAGAATAGTTTCATAACATGTCAGTACTCTATCAACTGCCCAAAGAAACTGAGGAGAGACCCTGGACTTTGATTTTCTTTTATCTTCCATTTCAACCATCATTACACCAAAATGTGTTCAATCAGCACACTACCAACATTGATTTAGTATTTAAAGTGGGTATTCAACACGGTATCTTTAAATTAGAGGAGTTTTCAGATAAAAGGACTTTCTTTTCCCGCTTTCACAAGTAAACAATTCACGAATAAAAATTACTCCTAAAAAATCATTCAACTGAGGTTCATCATATGGAACTTGGAAGTCTTAGATCAATTTTGTGTTGATAGCACTAATCATAATTCATGGGAACTACTAAGCTTCACACAGATCACCCAAAGCAATATGCTTCTATATTTTGACGATCATGTAAAATTAGTTATACACAATTCTCAACTCAAATCTGCGTTATTTAACAGCACTTGACTTAGGAGCTACTTGCTCATGCATGATCAGTCAGAGTAATACTCATAAGCAGATATTTCAGATTTGAAGCAAATTTTAAAGCTAGCAGTGTATCTCGAGATGGTAGGTATGAGACTTTCATGTATATAAGTTTCAGAGCTCTAAGCTTTGTGTTTCAAACTCTTCCTGGGAAAGGAAATCACAAGGCAGTTGAGCAGAGAAGGATTCAGTGGACATGTTGGATCAGGCTTATTCCCACATATTGATGCAACGAGACTTCAATGCCCAAGATTTCAAGGGCTATGTGAATCATTAGAAGTTGCCACAGCTAGTCTGGGTAACAAAGGTAGCACAACTACATCCACACTGCAGTCGGAGTGAATATCGTATTTAAAATGCACTAGAATTCAAACCTTAAGAGTAGTTAGCAAAGCGTATGCTCTTATCTAAACAATAAAATGATATGTATCAGTTAACAAACAGAGGAAGCTTAGAGAACTATCTAGACATGTCATTACAGAGTCAAGTGGGTAGAAAATGTTTGCAGTTACTGTAACCGTTACCTCATCCTAAAGAAGTTTTTCGAAACTAAAATCAATTTAAGATCAACAATGTCTTAAGAGAGATTGAGTGGATTATTATTTTAAAATGAATTATTAAACAAATCGATTATAAATAGTAACTAACAATTTCACATCTAAAAAAGCTAGAAAAATAGATTTTGAACAAAAGTATGTATAATGAAAAAATAAAAGTATTAGGGCCCTATCTTATATTTCGATTTAGTCCCCCAATCTTATTGAGTCGGCCTTAGAGCTCGTTCATATTGATGGTCTCAAACTTGGAAGTTAGAGGGTCAATCAGAAACAATCTCTCTACATCACAAAAGTAGGTGTAAGGCTTTTAATCTTACCCTCCTCAGACTTTACTTATGGAATTACATTGAGTTTGTTTTGACATGTCCTCAACAAACTTTGGTATCACTCACCTGTGCCTCCATAGGGTCAAAGGAACTCAGGTTCCTCATAAACAAAACTCGCTGTGAAAAATATCCACAAATAAGGATATCAAAAATTCAAAGGACAGCACAAGAAATCTACTTTTGATATCATAGCTTACTCGTCCACAATGTTAATCTGATCAAATGAATGAACAATGTCTACTTATACAAAAATTAGTCACATAATGTATCAGCATATGTTAACATTAGTGCTTATAACCAAATTATAATACAAACTTATCTTTTAAAACGACATCGTTGTACCCAAATATTCTTACAAAACAAGCAATCAACTGCTCTTGTATCACATCTTCAGCAGGAAGCTCTATATCTGTCTCATTCTTCAAAGACGTAACACCTTTATCAACAATCCCACAAGGCACAATATGCTTAAAGTAGTTTAAATCAGGGTCCATGTTGAATGCTAATCCATGAGATGTGATCCCAGATGAAATTCTAACTCCAATCGCGCCAATCTTTTTGTCCTCAACCCAAACCCCAGTTTCGCATTTTTGTCCAGCCTGTGCTTTCACACCATACATAGATGCCAATTCAATCATGGTTAGCTCAAGTTTCTCAACGTACATTCTAGCCCCTAAACCAATATCTCTCAACGAAACAATGGGATATAAGATCGCTTGGTGAGGACCATGAAAAGTAATGTCACCTCCTCTTTGCGTATAGTGAAGTTCCGCCCCTATGGACTTGAGCTCGGTATCAGGAATGAGTAGATTATGAATTGTTTCCCTTTTGCCAACTGTATACGTCGGTGGATGTTGTAGAGATAATAGGGTATCAGTAATTTTTAGAGCTTTTCTATCAAATGCCAACTTCTCTTGCAGCTTCAATGCCTCCAGGTAATTTATCGTGCCCATCTTCCAAATCTCAAGGTTGCGCCTCATTTGCCTGAACATCACGAAACAATCAATCATTCGTGTAATTGAAGAATACTGAAACAAAATGACAAGCTCACGATATCAGATTTGGTGGCCGGAGTAGTTTCTCAGGTCACAAACTTGTCCCAAATGTTATACTCTACATTTTCTCAAAGTAAAGACAAAGATACGCCTTACGTGCATAGAAGAGTTTAAAACAAATCTGTCCACAAACGCCCTCCATTCTCACATTTGTTTTCTTCCGAGAAATGGATACATGATATTAGAAAGCAAATAAAAATCACACAAACAATCAAATGTGTTCCATAATTTAAACATAACTTATTCTAAATCATTAATCAATTAGGCTTCTTTAATCACACAAATCATCTTTCATCCCAAATTCACCTATTTAGCAAACCATTATTATTCCTTTTAACTAGTCTTCATTCTAAACAAACAGATTGTCCATTCCATGAATCACAGAATCACATCGCCAGAATATCAAATTGAAAAGGAAACGAAAATGAACATAGAGTTGAAGAATTGGAACCTCACTTCTCTTTGCAATTTTGGCTATAAACAGAGAGCTCTAGAACTCGGATTGAGACAAAACTCGGAGTGACCAATGACCTCAAATAGTACAACAGAGACTCTCACCAGGGATATATACATTTAAAATCCAATTTTAAAATTTGTCTTTGAATCTGATTATTCAATGTAATGCCAAATCAAGATCTGGGGTTTTCCTTTTTTTCCTTCTGTTATTGGATAAAGTAATCAATTTCATAATTTAGTTTACAACAACAAGAAACACCCCTTTTACAAAATACAACCCTATATGCTCAAAACTCAAAAGTTAAGGAAGCTAACAAAGCAAGATATGTTTTTTTTCCCTTCATTGACCTACCATACATCAAATAGAAAAGCCCCTTGAAAGTATATGAGTGTTGCATCAAAATATTCACCAAAAATGGATTTTAAGAAAAAGGGAAACACTCAAATCAATTCAAAGAAAGAAAAGTAAGTTAAGGAAATATATATAAAGATAAATAAGGTAGAGAGAGAACCTACAAGATTTTTCAATCTTATTTTCTGTTAATTTTCCACTCCATTTCTTTCCACCATTTACTTCTCACAGTTTTTCCATTATTGGGTTATTGGTTGGATTTTGAGTTTGTAATATGAGTTATTGGGTAAATTGATAATCTATTAAAATTATAATAATTTATTATTTTTAGCCTTAGATAAATATTAAATTCACTATCTTACTTATTGCTCACTTTTCCTTTTAACTTCAATTTCACACTATATGTTACTTTGAGTTTGCAATTTCACATTATACTTTGTTTCGTTTAATTTCTTTTTGTGTTGTACTTGTATAACTCTTTTCACGTTAGTTATTACTTATTATTGTTTCTATTTTAAGAGCTCTATAAAGTTATATAATTATTTTGTCATTTTAAATTATTAAAGAAGTCATATATTTATTTTATGAGTAAATTAAAAATCAAAATTAATAAATATTATCTTATTAATTTAGTATATTTATAAACGAAATCAATAATATATAAAATCAAATCGAACCGAATAGACTATAAGCACATGGACAAAATATTACATTATCTTGTGGTAACCACTGGTCACCTTGGGCTCATGCTTATCTCTCCACGTGTCATACGAAGCTTCTATTGACATCGAATATATCTCCATTAATTTTTATTTGCCTATCACATTAATTAGAAAAATTACATGTTTATTTTATTTGTTGATTTATAAAGTTAAAAGATAATTTAATTTACTTACTCAATTTGTTTCTATATGTATATTTTTTGCCACTTCACTTTACGAATTCAATTTCTTGAGAGAGGTATTGAAAATATTTTTCAATTCATGAATGAAACGCTAATTTCATTTTCAAAATTATTGAAAATCTTAAAAGACATCTCTTTATTTGATTAATTGAATGTAAATACAGCTCGATCTCTAACATAACATAGTTGATGGTCTCTTTATTACTTTCTCTGTTTATTTTTACTTGTCAATTATTCTTAAAATAAAATTTTCATTGTACTCGTCACTTTTGATGTATAAAAAAAATAATAATATTTGTTCATGTTTACCCTCAATATTAAATACCGTTCCTTCAAATTATTTAGACTTAATAGTTAATACTAAACATATCTGTCAATAATTATTTTTTTAATGGGTGTGCTGAGTCAAAATGTGACAAATAATTGTGAGGAACAAGTAAAGCCTCGAATTGCGGAACTACTCGTGTCAACATGGAATTCTGTGCCACCCAATTTTCCCCAATCTATATTTTGAGGTAGAATTGTATCGATATACTGCTTTTGTTACTGAAGAGTTGAGTGGAAGAAGGAAGAAAGTATCGATGGATCATGCAGCAGATGCTCATCGGATTGATTTGATGACAATCACTAGGTTCGTGTTGAATGAACAAAGTAAATACCCTGAATTTCGCGGCGATTTCACTATTTTGCTCAGTCATATTGTTCTTGGCTGCAAATTTGTTTGTACTGTTGTTAACAAGGTCAGTTTTAATCGTTGACTTTGGTTGACTGTTAGAATCTTGCTTAATCACATTTGTTTCCATGCTCAATTTCCTCATCCAATCATTTCTATGTTCTTCGTCTCTAATTGTTATTTCGGTTTTGATGGGTTGGCGATTTGCTTTAGAAAAGGATTGCTCTGCTTAGGCTATGCATGAAGATGTATAATCTTGCTATTGAGAGATATCTTTTTTATTGGTAATCCAGGTATGGCTACGGTATTCAGTTTCAAGTTTTCTCATCATTGTTTGTTAGTTTTGGGTCAAGTTAAAAAGAAATAGCTCTTAATTAGTGCGAAAATGAAGCTTGAATTTGCACCCAAGGGTGTGGACAATGACATAGATTGAGAATCCTGAGGTCTCAAATTCAATTCCCAATGGAGGCAAAATATTAGGTGATTTCTTCTCATTTGTCCAAGCTTTTGGGAGGTAGTAGGCATGCAAGCTGGCCGGGACACCGCAGTTATCAATTTTGTTTTTTATAATAAAGCTTGAATTTTATAAGCCCCACACCATGCAAAGCGAAGCCCGGTATTTAAGTGGAGAAGGGTAGAGGGGCAGGCCCATTATCCACCGAGTTTAGAAGGCTGTGATTGGTCCAAAGGGCAGGTCATAGACGGATTTCTCGGTTATCAAAAAAATAAAATAAAGCTTGAATTTTACAAGTTCACTGCAAGAATTTGCGATTTTCTTCGATAAAGTTGTTTTCCTTTTAGTGCTTAGTTGAATGAAGGAATGTCATTTCTACATTCTTTCTTCTCTATTCAAATTTACAGCAGTTCCTGGTGGATTGGTTTTAGAGCTGCTCTCTTAACTATCCTTCATTATTATGTTAATGGTCAGAGGCATAGGAAGCCTTACTGCAGTGACTCTTTAAGCATGCACTTTAGACTAGTTTTACGTTGTTTTGTTTTATCCTTCCTTCTATTAAACATCTTTTCAGGCAGGTTTGGCCAAACTCCTTGGGCTTGCTGGCGAGACCATTATTATGTTAATGGTGAGAGGCTTGCTTGTTCCTCACAATTATTTGTCACAGATATATTTAATATTAACTATTAAGTCTAAATAATTTGAAGGAACATTATTTAATATTGAGCGTAAACATGAAAAAATATTATTGTTTTTTTTATATGTCAAAAGTGACAAGTACAATGAAAATTTTATTTTAAGAATAATTGACAAGTAAAAATAAATAGAGAAAGTAATAAAGAGACCATCAGCTATGTTATGTTAGAGATCGAGTTGTATTTAAATTCAATTAATCAAATAAAGAGATGTCTTTTAAGATTTTCAATAATTTTGAAAATGAAATTAGCGTTTCATACATAAATTGAAAAATATTTTCAATACTTCTCTCAAGAAATTGAATTCGTAAAGTAAAGTGGCAAAAAATGTAGATATAGAAACAAATTGAGTAAGTAAATTAAATTATCTTATAACTTTTTAAATCAACAAATAAAATAAACATGTGTTTTTCTAATTAATGTGATAGGCAAATAAAAATAAACGAAAATTAATAGAGACATATTCGATGTCAATAGAAGCTTCGTATGACACGTGGAGAGATAAGTGTGAGCCCAAGGTGACCAGTGGTTACCATAAGATAATGCAATATTTTGTCCATGTGCTTATAGTCTATTCGGTTCGATTTGATTTTATATATTATTGATTTCGTTTATAAATATACTCAATAATACTAAATTAATAAGATAATATTTATTAATTTTGATCCTTAATAATTTGATTTTTAATTTACTAATAAAAGATACTCATAAAATAAAGGGAAAAAGGACAAATATACCCCCGAACTATCGTAAATGGTATGTAAATACCCTTCATTATACTTTTAGGATGTTGATGCCCTGACGGTCCAAATTTTGGAGCGTATATACCCTTTTGACTAACGACGGAACACGTGTCACAATCTAAAACATTTACCTAATTTTTATTAAATTTTTACCCATAATCAAAAGATCCACCCATATTAATTTAAAACTCACCCAAATAACTAAGGGAGGAATCATTATCATATGGGACAAAAGGGCTTGGAGGGGGGAGGAAGTAGAGAGTGGCAGCCAGATGATTACTTGCAAATTGTGTGGGATTAATCAAGATTTAGACTGGTTTATCGCAGCTGTCTATGCATCTTGTGATAGGAATGAAAAAAGAGATTTATGGGAAGAACTAGGAGCAATGAGGAGTTTGTGTGAAGGGCCTTGGGTGGTTTGTGGAGATTTCAACACAATAAGATTTCCATCTGAGAAAACTAATGGTGTTAACCTATCTGGAGCAATGTCTGATTTTTCCAGCTGCATTAATGAGCTGGAACTCATAGACCCTCCTCTTTTCGGGGGATCCTATACTTGGAGAGGAGGGGCAAATTACATGAATGCTTCTAGAATAGACAGGTTTTTGTATCCTTTTCCTTGGGATGAAATGTTCACTCAGATTAGGCAAAGCTCTCTTCCTAGCCTTGGGTCTGACGACAACCCCATTCTTTTGAGTTGTGGAGATGGTAAGTTCAAGAAGTGTTACTTTAAGTTCGAAAAGTGGTGGCTTAATGTGGAAGATTTCAAAGAAAAAGTTCAAGAATGGTGGTGTTCTTTTATCACATTCTGGCAACAAAATTAAGCATGTTAAAAGGCTAAACTCAAAGAATGGAGCAAAGAGCACAAGGTGAACTGGAAGGCAAGAAAAAGCCACATCCTAGATCAAATAGGGAGCTTGGAGACCTTGCAAGAAAGCAGACCCTTAAATGATGATGAGCAGTTGGTAAAGGCTCATTTAGCCATGGAATATGACAAAGTGGCCAGGAATGAAGAAATATTTTGGAGGCAGAGATCCAGAGTCCAGTGGATCAAATGTGGTTATAAAAACACTAAGTTTTTTCACATAATGGCCACTGCACATAAAAGACTCAACACTATAGATTCCTTGTTGATCAATGGAGAACTATCTAGTGATCTTGTGGCTATCAAGGGCTCCATTGTAAATTTTCATCAAGATCTCTACAAAGAATCAGAAAATTGGAGACCTTATTTGAATCTTTATGAAGTACAAGGCATTTCAACAGAAGAAAGAAACAACCTTGAGAGAGTTTTTGAGGAAGAAGAGGTACTGGCAGGGATAAAGACATGTGCTGCAGAAAAGCACCTGGATCAAATGGTCATATCATGGCTTTCTTTCAAGCTTTCTGGGAAACAATAAAGGAAGAACTGATGCAGACATTCCACAGATTTCACCCTCACCACAAGTTTGAGAAGGGCTTCAATGCCACCTTTGTAGCTTTGATTCCGAAAAAGGTTGGAGCAAATAATCTAAGAGATTTCAGACCCATTGGTCTAATCTCCGGGGTCTACAAAATCATAGCAAAGGTGTTGGCTGAGAGATGAAAGAGGTGATAAGCAGAGTTGTAAACAACCACCAAATGACTTTCATCAAGGGGAGACAAATAATGGATGTTGCTCTTATTGCTAGTGAATGCATCGACACCAGGATTAAAGGAGATGTGCCTGGAGTTATGTGCAAATTAGATATTGAAAAGGCTTTTGACCACCTGAACTGGAGTTTCTTGTTGACCACTCTCAGGCAAATGGGATTCGGGAGAAGGTGGACTAAGTGGATAGAATTTTGTATCAATACTACCAGGTTCTCCATTCTGAGACAAGGGGATCCCTTGTCCCCTTTCCTTTTTATCATAGCTATGGAAAGGCTAGGCAGTCTGATGAGAAGGGCTGCAACAAACAACTGGATAAAAGGCTTCAGCATTAAGAACAGAAACAATGAAATCATGGAGGTGACTCACTTATTATATGCCGATGACACTGTGGTTTTCTGCGAAGCTGAACAAGAACAAATTTGCTACCTAAGGGTGATACTGGTGATCTTTGAAGCTTGCTTTGGGTTGAAGATTAACGGGAGGAAAAACAATATTTTTCCAGTGAAAGAGGTGCAACAAATTCAGTCTCTGGCAGATATTTTGAGGTGCAGGATAGAGGAGTTGCCCACATATTATTTGGGAATGCCATTAGGTGCTAATCACAAAGCTGTGAATATATGGGATGGAATAATAGAGAAAACAGAAAAAAGACTAGCTCTTTGGAAATCACAATACCTTTCCCTGGGGGTAGAGTTGTTTTGATCAATGCAGTCCTAGATTCTCTGCCAACATATGTAATGTCTTTATTTCCCATCCCCGGTGAGGTAGTGGAAATCTTAGACAAGTTGAGGAGGGATTTCTTATGGCAAGGAAGCAAGATTGAGAAAAGTTTCAACCTGATAAAATGGAGCGCAGTTCAGCAAAGCAAGTTTTGCAGGTCTAAGAGTGAGGAACTTAAAGCTTCATAATAAGAGTTTACTTATCAAATGGCTATGGAGATTTACTCAAGAAAATCAGTCCTTGTGGAGGGAGATTATCCTTCATGAGTATGGTCCGGAGGGGCAGTGGTGCACTAATAAAGTGACTAATACATATGGGGTTGGGGTTTGGAAATCTATCAGGAATCTATGGATGACTCTCAAGCTAAACACTAAAGTTAGAGTTGATAGGGGAGACAAGATACTTTTTTGAGAAGAGGACTGGAGTGATCATGGCACACTTCACTCCCTTTTTCCTGAACTGTTCTAAATAAGCTTGAATACTGGATGTAGTATACAAGAAATGTGGTCCCCTCAAGGGTGGAACCTGACTTTCAGAAGACCCCTAAATGATTGGGAAATACCATGGGTGGTAGATTTTCTAAAACTATTAGGAAACTTCCCGGGCACTAATACAGATGAAATTTTCACTGTTAACAAAGTATACATAACAGGGGACTGAGTGTTGCTGCAGGCAGGTCAACTCGACCTTGGAATACTATATGGAAGAGCATGGCTCCTAATAAAGTGAAATGTTTCACTTGGCTAGTAGCTAGGAAAGCATGCTTGACACATGAGGCATTGCAAAAAAGGGGGTCCATCATAGCATCTAGATGCCTCCTCTGCAAGGAGGTACTAGAAACCAACAAACACCTTTTCATGCATTGCAAAGTAACAACACAAGTTTGGGCTATGTTCACTTCCATTGCTGGAATCAACTGGATCATACCTGAACATACTGCAGATTTGCTTAGCTGTTGGATCAGAAGAGGAGGAAGCAAAAGCCAAAAAAGATGGTGGAGGACAGTCCCAACCTGCATTTGGCGGACCATTTAGAAGGAGAGGAACCAGAAGATCTTTGAAGGAAAAGAATCCTCTATTTTGAAGGTTAAGTGGAAAGTTATTACTTCACTAGGTTTTTGGTGTAAAGAACAGAGTATAGAAGAGGAAATCCAACTACTGGATTTTATAGGCTCTTTGTAAGTATCTCTCTTTTCTTTTTTGTAAACTTTTTGGAGGTGGCCAGCATAGCCTTAATGCTGAATGAATACAATTTACCAATTTCAAAAAAAAAATTGAAGGTTAAAAGGAAAAGTGAGTAATCAGTAAGATAGTGAAATTAATATTTAATATTTATCTAAGGCTAAAAATAATAAATTATTATAATTTTAATAGATTATCAAATTACCCAATAATTCATATTACAAACTCAAAATCCAACCAATAACCCAATAATGGAAAAACTGTGAGAAGCAAAGAGTGGAAAGAAATGGAGTGGAAAATTAACAGAAAATAAGATTATGCAGTGAATTGAAGCTTCCCCTGAAAAATCTTGTAGGTTCTCTCCACCTTATTTATCTTTATATATATTTTCTAACTTACTTTTCTTTCTTTGAATTGATTCGAATGTTTCCCTTTTTCTTAATAAATGTATTGAATTACTCTTCTTTCATCAAGAATTGAAAAAGTATTGAATTTTTTTTCCTTATTGCCAAATATAGCTTCACCAAACGGGTGTAAATGGGGAAAAAAAATTCATTCTTGGTGAATATTTTGATGTAACACTCATATGCTTTCAAGGGGCTTTTCTATTTGATGTATGGTAGGTAAATGAAGGAATGAAGGGGAAAAAACTAGATCTTGCTTTGTTAGCTTCCTAAACTTTTGAGTTTTGAGCATAGAGGGTTGTATTTTGTAAAAGGGGTGTTTCTTGTTGTTGTAAACTAAATTATGAAATTGATTACTTTATCCAATAACAGAAGGAAAAAAAGGAAAACCCCAGATCTTGATTTGGCATTACATTGAATAATCAGATTCAAAGACAAATTTTAAAATTGTATTTTAAATGTATATATCCCTGGTGAAAGTCTCTGTTGTACTATTTGAGGTCATTGGTCACTCTGAGTTTTGTTCTCAATCCGAGTTCTAGAGCTCTCTGTTTATAGCCAAAATTGCAAAGAGAAGTGAGGTTCCAATTCTTTAACTCTATGTTCATTTTTGTTTCCTTTTCGATTTGATATTCTGGCGATGTGATTCTGTGATTCATGGAATGGACAATCTGTTTGTTTAGAATGAAGACTAGTTAAAAGGAATAATAATGGTTTGCTAAATAGGTGAATTTGGGATGAAAGATGATTTGTGTGATTAAAGAAGCCTAATTGATTAATGATTTAGAATAAGTTCTGTTTAAATTATGGAACAAGTTTTATTGCAATATTAGTCTATTGAATGAGGTTCAGGTAGGCAAAATTTGAGACACATTTGATTGCTTGTGTGATTTTATTTGCTTTCTAATATCATGTATCCATTTCCCGGAAAAAAACAAATGTGAGAATGGAGGGCGTTTGTGGACAGATTTGTTTTAAACTCTTCTATGTGCGTAAGGCGTATCTTTGTCTTTACTTTGAGAAAATGTAGAGTACAACATTTGGGATAAGTTTGTGACCTGAGAAACTGCTCCGGCCACTAAATCTGATATTGTGAGCTTGTCATTTTGTTTCAGTATTCTTCACTTACACGAATGATTGATTGTTTCGTGATGTTCAGGCAAATGAGGTGCAGTCTTGAGGTTTGGAAGATGGGCACGGTAAATTACCTGGAGGCACTGAAGTTGCAAGAGAAGCTGGCATCTGATAGAAAAGCTTTAAAAATTATTAATATCCTATTATCTCTACAGCATCCACCGACGTATATAGTTGGCAAAAGGGAAACAATTCATAATCTACTCATTTCTGATTCCGAGCTCAAGTCCATGGGGGTGGAACTTCACTATACGCAAAGAGAAGGTGACATTACTTTTCACAGTCCTCGCCAAGCGATCTTATATCCCATTGTTTCATTGAGAGATATTGGTTTAGGGGCTAGAATGTACGTTGAGAAGCTTGAGCTAACCATGATTGAATTGACATCTATGTATGGTGTGAAAGCACAGGCTGGACAAAAATGCGAAACTGGAGTTTGGGTTGAGGACAGAAAGATTGGCGCGATTGGAGTTCGAATTTCACCTGGGATCACATCTCATGGATTAGCATTCAACATGGACCCTGATTGAAACTACTTTAAGCATATTGTGCCTTGTGGGATTAGGGATAAAGGTGTTACGTCTTTGAAGAATGAGACAAATGTAGAGCTTCCTGCTGAAGAAGTGATACAGGAGTAGTTGATCGCTTGTTTTGTAAGAATATTTGGGTACAATGATGTCATTTTAAAAGATAAGTCTGTGTTATAATTTGATTATAAGCACTAATGTTACATTATGTGACTAATTTTTGTATAAATAGACATTGTTCATTCATTTGATCAGATTAGCATTGTGGACGAGTAAGCGATGATATCAAAAGCAGATTTCTTGTGCTGTCCTTTGAATTTTTGATATCCTTATTTGTGGATATTTTTCCCAGAGAGTTCTGTTTATGAGGAACCTGAGTTCCTTTGACCCATGGAGGCACAGGTGAGTGATACCAAAATTTGTTGAAGACATGACAAAGCAAAACAAACTCAATGTAATCCCATAAGTAAAGTGTGAGGAGGGTAAGACTAAAAGCCTTACACCTACTTTTGTGACGTAGAGAGATTGTTTCTGATTGACCGTCTAACTTCCAAGTTTGAGATCATCAATATGAACGAGCTCTAAGGCCGACTCAATAAGATTAGGGGACTAAATCGAAATATAAGATAGGGCCCTAATACTTTTATTTTTTCATTATACATACTTTTGTTTAAAATCTATTTTTCTAGCTTTTTTAGATGTGAAATCATTAGTAACTATTTATAATCGATTTGTTTAATAATTCCTTTTAAATTAATAATCCACTCAATCTCTCTTAAGACATTGTTGATCTTAAATAAGATTTAAATCGATTTTAGTTTCGAAAAACTTCTTTAGGATGAGGTAACGGTTACAGTAACCGCAAACATTTTCTATAAGCAATATTTATATTCTAGATGGTAGGAAACTTTCACAACACCCAAATCACAAAAGACACAATCTTGCTCGATTCAATAAAAATCCAGGAAGTAAGGCGATCTTAACGGCGGTAGAAAACCCATTTACCTAACCCTAAATCTGGGAATCAAAAGAACAATAATATCATCACAATCAACTAACAATTCTGAAGGGAATATACACATAAAGCAAGATTTCAAAGAAAAGGAATAAAACATGGCAAAAAAGTAGACAATTACTCACAAATTAGTCAATCAAAAAAAGTTTTAAAAAGCCGAAATTGGTAAAGTAAGCCAGGAAATTTCCCAACCGGCAAGAAGAATAGGGTTCTTACCGGTAATCGGCGGGTGGGTCGGAGGAGACAGGAGAGATTGCGGCCTCCGAACAGTGAAGAGAGAGAGAAAGTGTAAGAAGTGTTTTTGGGTTTTGATTTCTGTCTGAAATTCTCTCTATATATATATTGAAAGACTGGTTTATATATATGTCTATCCAAACCCTTGAGAAAAAAATAAAATAAAATAAAAATCTACGTGGCAGTTGTTAATTAAGATAAAACTAAAAAATTAAATCCAACTGAAATTAAATTATTCGTGTGTGGTCTGATTTGATAAAGTCATGATTTAAATATATTAAATAGAAAATGTATTACTAATCAACTATATGTGTATAGAAATGGATTATTTTTTTTTGAAAAATCGAAGGAAACGTCGGTATACATTATACTTTTTTTTTATGCAATGAATTTATCACATTTTAATTTTTGTATAGAAAAAATTGAAGATAATAGGTGAATTTTAAAAAAACATATATATTTTCAGTTTTTTTGTATGCTTATTCTATGGACATAAGATCTTAATTTGCAATAAGTTATGACTTTCTTATTGGTTTTTGACACATTAGTAATGTTTAACTCTAATTTTCTTGGTGTAGTTGCATTTAATATATAGATTTATTTGCACAAGTGTTGAAATAATCAATATTGTTTATAAGTAAATTGTACTGTTTTTTTTGGGGATAATAAAGGAAATATATATTTATATGTATAATATGCATCATTACATCATATGTGGCTGCATTATTGCGAGCATTATATAATAGTATTGGCTGCATAATAAATACAATAGCTAATATATTTAAGTAAACTCTTAACAATGAATCTAGGTTTATATCTATCAATGGAATCATCAAAATTATACTTCCTTCTAAAAAATAATAATTATTTACAACAAATGAGTATAGTTTTTCGAGTGAACCAATAAATCTTAAGTATTATTTTCTAGAATATAATTTGTTTTAGCTTTTATAATTTGTTTCATAAGAGGCGTACGAAAAGAAAAAATTGTGTCAGAAAATATATAGAATCATTATCAATAAGATAAATGTAAAATCCATAATCTTTTATTGTTCTTTTGCTCCTCCTTTAATTCTCATTTTCAAAATCATTTTGAATGACAATGAGCATTGGAAGTATTTTCACTTTGAACATTAGGAACATAAAAAATATTATCTCTTATTTTTTTTTAAAACACTACCAATTGTTTTTTTTATTTCAACGGTATTATTACACTCAATCATATCACTACTAACATACCAAGAAATTTATATGCATCACTATTACCAACATATCCAAGAAATAAACAATTCAGTATATTACTTTATTATGGATCTATTGCAGGATCATTATTTATAAAATACGCAAGACTCCTCCAACTTTCTAATATTTCAAGTTAATATATAATTTTTCCACAACTCATAAGGTCTTTTTTTTTAAAAAAAAAAGCATCCTATTTTGTAAATGACTTCACCACCAAAAAACTGTTAGGGGCATAAGAACTGACAAGCATACAATGAATTCTTATTTAATTTATACATTAAAAACATATCAAAGATTTATTTACCATTTAAAATGCCTTTTGAATTATAAATCTGATTATTAATATTATATACAATGGAACAAAAAAGTTAAAAGAAGAATGAAAAAAGACACTATAATAGGACTCCATTTTTAGAATTGGTGTGGCACAAAGAGATTGGTCCTTTTTACCCACATTGAGAAAGAAGATACTCCCTCTGTCCCTAATTACTTGTCCACTTTTCTTTTCTTAATTGTCCCTAATTACTTGTCCATTTTAACAAATCAAGAAAGGACAAAATATTTTTACCTATTATACCCTCGATTAATTACTTTGAAAAAAGTAGAATTCTTGAAAATTTAGATTTTTAATTTATCCACTTCATAATTAATAGGATTAAAATGGTAAAGTCGCTATATCGATAATTACTTTCTTAATAGGTGTGTCAATTCAAAAGTAAACAAGTAATTAGGGACAGAGGGAGTAGAAGCTTTTTGTGAGCAAAATCCAGATCCATCATCCAAAAGGTCCCTTTTGGTGGGTAAGTAAAAAGAGAGAAACAACAAGGCAAGGAAGGCATCACACCCCACTATCCATCTTCAAGATTCCCTATGGGCTGTAGTCAATTCATGATGCCTCCCATTCATATAAATGTGCTAAAGTATAAATATTGGTGTTATATTTGTATTACATAAAACTTTTGCAGGTAAGGAGCATCTGGTCAAAATGTCACCTCACCAGTATTGAACATTAGAACATGGCTGAAAAAAAAACTCCAAATCCAACATTTCACAATTTAGCACCCTATGATGCTAACTGCCAAGTACACAAGTCTCTTGAAAGCATGTGGAGTTAGACATAAGTAAAATCAGTATAGTGCCATAAATCAAAGGAGGACACAGCAAAAAACTCAGGCTATGGAACTCACAATATTGATAACATCAATGGAAATTTTCATAAGATTCAACTTCATTTTCAGCAAGGCGCCTAGGCTTCTGGTTTACAGAAGGCATATGATTCTTGGCTCCAAAGAATGAGAAAATATCTGATCATTTTGCTGCCAAAACATCACACAATAGATCATGCTGGTGTTGGTACTTTGCCTTCTTCGACTTGAGAAGGTCTGAAATTGAACACTCCAGCAAGTCCTCGTCCCCTTGCCAACTGTTCAAGCTCTTGAATTTTGCTTTTCAGGCTCTCCACCTCTCGTGACAATGCATCATCTCTTTCCCTCATTTGCTGAGAAAACGAATGAGGATCTCAAATATAGCTCAAACAAATTTCAAGAAGGATGAATTTCAGTTCATTATAATAGCTAATAGATGTTTTTGATCTCAACTCATGATGTAATAGAACAGGAAAGGATTGTTTTAGACAGAAAATTCAAAGAAGATGAAGATGATGATGATGAGTGATGATGATACTTAAAAAATGGACCTTGTCAACTGATGATGATGATGATGGTGATGATGATGAGTGGTGATGATGATGAGTGATGATGATGATGATGAGTGATGATGATACTTAAAAAATGGACCTTGTCAACTCAACCTCAAGAGTTAGCTCTTAACAATCATAATTAGTAACCATAAACTTGAGAAAGAGATGCAAAGGTAGATGTTTACTGAGATAACATCACAGGAACAACACATACTTTTAGGAATGTTCAGTGTTTTTGGTTTTGGGTGATACAAAAGAGTTTGTCAAAGACCAAACAAGTAACTGAAGAATTTGAGAGACTACCTCCAGATCTTGTCTGCGAAGTTCCTCCTTTTTCGCTTCTGATCGAGAACTTCTTTGCACCTCAAAGTAAAGTGCAGCAACTGCAACCTAGTTCAGCAATTCAAGAAAGTAGCCAAAGCACAAAATTAGACAACATAAAGGTGCTAGATGCAAGATACCAAAGTCGAGTGTTATTGCATCACTCCAAACTGACCACCATTATTGACAGATTCAACCAAATATAATGATGCCTCCCATGCTGCATTATTCATGATTCATTACTGTGTCACTCACAAGAAATTCACAAACAAAATAACAACCAAATAATGTGATAACAGATTATTTTTGTTACTACATGTTGTTTCCTATGCTTCGGTTATCACATTATTTGGTTGTTATTACTGTTACTTGTTTTCTGAATGCTATGTAATGTTTTCCCTATTGTTTGCTATGTCCTCTTTATTTTTGGATTTTTCTTTTCAGACAGTTTTGGTATACGTTACTTGAGTCGAGGGTCTTTCAGATACAACCTCTCTACCTCCACGAGGTAGGAGTAAGGTCTGAGTACACTCAATCCTCCTCAGATCCCACCACCTATGGGATTACACTGGGTATGTTGTTGTTGGATAAAGCAACTGGTGACCACTCATTCTAATTCATATTGTGTACGATTATGAAATGCTAAAGTAAAGCTTCCGATTTTGCACAAGAATAATAGACTTCCAGTGATCAAATCATATGGCACTTATATGTTATATGAAGCAGAATTTTTTTTTACACTTTTATGAAGGGGAAGATTTTTTAACTAAGCAGAGAGAGAAGATTAGAGTGGTTCCAATTGAAGATGCTGACTCAATCCTGTAAGCCTGTGACATGAAATCATAGACATAATAAGAAAAGATGGAAGTAAGAAAAGGGTATGAGTTCATGTGGCAGCTGGTGACTGTTAGTGATCCAAAGACTTGAGAAGTCAGCAGAGGTGGATGACAAATGCAGAAGAAGTGTATAATGCATATTTACACCTACAGAAGGATACTTACCTTGGCTATTTGACAGATGGCTCCATGAAGAATCTATCTCATATAAACAGTGAAAACCGTACACTTCCTACTAAACTCTAAAGACATCCGGAAGGTCAAGGAAGTTGGTGACGTGATGACAGGGGAGCCAGCAACTGAAGCCCCCGTGAACGGTGACTGTAACTATAACTGTCCTAAGGTAGCGAAATTCCTTGTCGGTTTAGCTTATAAGTTGCAAGTCACAGTGATGTTTTAGGTATATTTATCTGAAAGAGAGATATTAGGGATGTCTTCAACACAATAACTAGTGTTCAGTACGACCTAAATATTGCATTGACCACTCTTAAAAATTTAGAATAAGCAGTAATTAAAAGGAAAAGATTGACTTCTCGCGTGTTGGGAAGTCAAGAAAGTTGCCTGAAAATATATTTCTTTAGAATTTTGAAGTGAACTAAAGAAAAGGAAAACAAAAATCATGTCCTTGCGTTTGTTTATCTGAAAGGAAATGGATTTTTAAAACACAAACTATTTGCTTTCAAGTTTTCAAAATATATATTATTTTTTTTATGACAAGGGAAACCAGCAGCCGCTACCCTTTGGGTGCAAGTTTTCAAAATATTTTTCTAGGACTTAACTTCAAGTTAAGTCTTTCATGTAAGAGAGTTTTGCATTGCTTGCTGACTAACCACACATAAAGTGTAAATAAATATCATCAGCACATTCCTTTCCCTTCCTAAAGGATACTTAAGAAAAAAACACAGATAAGCACTAGAGTCTAGGAGTTCAAGTGTAACTCTTGGTACTTCCCTTTTACTTACTTAGCAACCTATGATAACTCGAAGAGAAGGAGATTAGCACTAGAACCCAAGAGATCAAGTCTAACACATCCAAGATAGCTGAAAGGGAACTCACCACACAAACTCGGTTCAAGATTTTGTAGCACAACCAGAAAGTGCAGTCAGTGTAAAATGTTGGTTAAAATTATACTTGAAATCTTTTTGCTCTAATATTTCAGAAACTAAAAGAGAAAATATAGAAGTCTTCAGCAGGCAGTATTATTTTTGACAATCCAATAGTGTGAAATCAGAATTGTAAGGAACAAGAGGTTAGGCCTTCTAATACAGTGTATCTCGAGATGGTAGGTATGAGGCTTTCATGTATACAAGTTTCAGAGATCTAAGTTTTGTGTTTCAAACTCTTCCTAGGAAAAGAAATCACAAGGCAGTTGAACAGAGAAGGATTCAGTGGACATGTTGAATCAGACTTATTCCCACATATTGATGCAAAGAGAATGCCCAAGATTTCAAGGGCTATGTGGATAATTAGAAATTGCCACTGCTAGTCTGGGTGACAAAGGTAGCACGACTACATCGATACTGCAGTCAGAGTGAATATCATGTTTTAAATTCACTAGAATTCAAACCTAGAGTAGTTAGCGAAGTGTATGCTCTCAGAGGCGGAGCCCGTATTAAGAGTTTGGGGTTCTAAATTTCCTTCTCCTTCCTTACCATTGAGTTGTCAATTAGTTTTATTAGGTGTTCACAAGTTATTACTTAATTTTCTAGTACAAATTTATGGTCTACAAAAAAGCTACTGGGTTCGTCCGACCCATGAACTCCCACCTAGCTCCGCTCCTGTATGATCTTATCTAAACAATAATGATATGTATCCGTTAACAAACAGAGGAAGCCTAGATAACTATCTAGACATGTCATTACAGAGTCAAGTGGGAAAATAGGCAATACCGAAAAGACAAAAGCCTCCCCCAGAAGATCAACAGCAGCTTGAACAGCTTTTTCTTCATCCAAAGGCCGTATCTCTACATTGGTTGCATGACCATATAACCGCCTCTGCATTGTTGTTGTGATCCGGTGGTTTGCCTGCTTCCAACAATGGATGTGTTCAAACAGATGAAATTTGAAATGCTAATTGAATTCAAGAGATTAACATATGAAGGAAAAAGTTTTTAAAAGATGGTATTTGCATCTACAAACAAAGCATAAATAGCTGAAATAATGCACTGAGGTGTAATAAAGTGAAATGCTTAGAGGAATGTAGCAACATTTCTTGCATTGCATTATTAAGGGGTTAAAAGAACTAGAGAGCAAGAAAAGTGCTTGTACTTATTAAAAGTAAGGAAGCACATGCAACAATCAGCTATTTAGAGATGACAAGGTCAAACAGCATTAAAACTCCTCAACCGGAACACCAGCCACTCGTATCAGGTATTGTAAGATGTAACCATTAGAATCATCCAACCACCTAAGTAAATCCTACCAGTCCCTCAATTCAGAACTATAAGTGCTAAAGAACAAAGCGCAATTCCCCAAAGTTATAACCAAAAACAAAAATGATAGCCAATCTTCCCATGTGAAATAAATTGGCATATGTATAATGGTTTTCATTGCATTTTGTTTTCTGAATGAGGAATTATGCAACTGTGCTACTTATGCTCTTTCAATAACTCACAACTAACTGAACTAGATGTGAGACTACAACTAACTAACAGGAACAAAATTGTAAAATTGCAGGTTGGTCACGTGACATAAACTTATGCTCTTGTCAACTAAACTCTTTGCTCCTTAAGTCTAAAGCCAACCACATAACATTAGGCATACATCAAACTCTTTTCTCCCAGCACTAACTGATTTTTACTACAATCATTGGTCTATCCGTTTGAATAGCCCCAATTAGATTCTGGTAATTGAATAAACAGCAACAAGGACAACCCTTTTTTGCTGAAACGGACTAAGAGCTTTTATTACGGAATTGGAATCAATGCCCTTTGTGGTCACCAATTCTATACAAAATATGGAGTCCTCACTCCCCATATACATAAAGTTAGAAACTTTGCTAGTCCTAGTCCTACTCCTAACCCAATCATTCTTTTAGGGGAAGAGGGACAGAAGAAATGCACAATTTATGCCCTCTCCATTCTAATTAGCTATGCCAAAAAGAAGATTTAGATCAAATTCAAGCCCTATAAAGAGGATATCATTTCCAAAATAATCGGGGATTACCTGGGCCATGCTAACAATGAAATTACGAAACTTTGGGTGCAACCCAGCTTGTTGCTTAAGCCTACTGCCAATGGGTTTGCTCAGTGTTTTCAATGCAAGTGTCCCAAGCTTCAATAGTGGCAGAACCATTACTGTATCAACAATTTCTCGATCTGGGTAAATTCTAAAAGGAAATCAATCAACGTTAAAGAGGATTGTATATGCAAAGACGTTCCATGAGTGTGTTTCTACAAGTAGTTATATATGTAAAGATTCATGAAATTGTAAGTTGACCAGTTGAGAAAGGGCTGATTTCTTGGGGAATAAGCTAAAATGCGTGTGGGGTTAAAGTGAAGGTTCTTTCATGGAAGTTAGAATGTCTGCCTGAATACAAATTCCTATAAAATTGTGAACATGTTTAACGGCAGATAATCAATATTATTACAGTGTGTGATTAGTTGACTTCTCTCCGTTGATCGGTGGATGGCTGAAAAATCGAAACCAGAGATTTTGGGGGTGTTTGGAAATACTAATAAATTCCAGGGAATAAGGGTTAAAATTGTCTTTCCGTTCTAAGGGCCTGTTTGATATCGGACAAATTATCTCAAGATTAATTATTTTGAGTTTAAATAAAAAATAATAATTATTATCTCACAATTTTATCTCATTCAAACATGGTATAAAATTATTCAATTTCACATATATTTTTGATGGGTATCTTTGGCCTTTTCCATAAATTCTATTACTATTAAGTTGCTATCATTTTTATCGGGAGAAAAATACTTTTAGTTTTTTAGTTATTAACAAATTTTGATTTTGAACGTTATGATATATAATTTAATATATTTAATTTTTAATTCGTTAAAATCAATCACTTTAATTCTTTGAAGTATGAAATTTGTATTTTTAAACTACTTTTGAAAGGATGTTACGCTCACATAGAGAGTAACAATATAAGCTTTAACAAAACACATCAATATACATAGTATAGGTATGTATTTACCTCATCTCAAATTTATCTAGGTAGGCTAAGCCAAATTTCATTAGAAAGGGAAATTTCAAGCCGAGCAGCTACCTCAAATCATGTGTCGGAGTTGAAGATGAATAAAATGCTAACTTATGAATATAAATTGTTTATTCTAACAATATTTTTTGACGTTTGATTTTGTTGATTTGTATATTGTTAGTACATAATCTTAATTTATATTTAACTTGTGTAAAATATTCTTCCACCACAAAGCTTTAAGTGGTCTCTCCAACGGTCCTTTTGCCTTTGCGGTAAGTTCTCTGATTTGCCTCCAGATCAATTACTTTCTTAACGGTAAACTGTAAATTCTGAATTTAGGGTTTACCCTGAGACACACAGAGGCTTCAACTCCAACTTTTCATAATGCCTAGCTCTTTTTTTTTAGTGATTAATTTATCCAGATTCCAATTTAAGTAACATAGATGAAGAACCTTCAAAACCCTTAGGGGGCATTTGGTTGCTGGTTAGAGTTATGTAGGGTTTAGTTATGTAGGATTTAGTTATGCAGAATTTAGTTATGCAAGATTTAGTTATACAAGTATTAATTATGTAGGATTTAGTTACGTTGGATTTAGTTATGTAGGTATTATTTAATTGTATAGAGATTACAATACATTATTATAGTAAATATTCTATAAATATAATTTATATATTGTTTATACAATTTTAATACACCAAATATATGAATTAGAATATGATTGACATATGTACCGACAAAATTATACCACCCAAATTGTAATATTACTAATAAAATATTTACATTTAGAATCCAAATGTAAACAAAAAAAAGGCTGTTGATCGTGTGTTAAAAAGAAAAAGAAAAAAAAGTTAAGAATGCACTAGAGTCAGTAGTCAGGTTAAGTTCTCAATAAAATAAATTTAAAAATAAATTAATAGGGATAAATATGTAATTTACTATTTTAATACATGTATAACTAATACCTGCATAACTTATTTCACTTTTTATCCCGCATAACTTATACATAGATTCCCTCATAAGTTATGTTGGTATTAATTATGTAGGACTACAAAGAACGCAACTAAACACCGTATAAAATTAATATATGAATAACTTTTATACAACTTTTAGAATCCTACCAACCAAACATGGTATAAGTTTTGTTGACTTTTCTACCTAATAAAAAACTTCTACCAAACATAATGAAACTAATACAACTTTTAATACATGAATAAAATGGACTCTTATACCGTAACCAAACGGCCCCTAGTGTTAATCACTTAAGAATAAAGATTTAGGTATCGTTTCTTGTTAATCGCATAAAGAGCTAGGTATCCTACAAAGTTGGAGATAAAGCTTTTGTATGCCCTAAAATGAACCCGAGGAAGCGAAAAAGACAACTCACACAGAAACTATTTATGTATGTATATATATAGTTTTATATTTGAAATCTAATTTATTATCAAGCCATAAGTAGTAAATTTTATGCCAGTTTTAAACATTACTTATGAAAAATCAAATCCTAATTTGATTATAGTTTTGATTACTGGAATCACATAATGCACATTTTATGTTTATCATCCGTGCCAAAACCCCTTGGGAAATGTGAACCGTAGATGTAAATGGAATTGACGTGCCTGATTATCCCACCTATTCAGAAAGCACAAAACTGTCCACGTCATCGATCCGCAACTTAAGCATACTATAAACCAATCACAACCGTAGATTGTGCACCCATTCACTTTGTAACCAACGCACAAGATCACTTTTAACTCCTCCACGTCATCGATCCACTACACCAAACAATCCCCAAATCTCGTCCATCCATTCAATTTCAATTCATCAACGGTCAAGATCACTCCTCCTCCTTCCCTCAAATTTCTTTAAATTCTCCCTCTTCTCTTCTAACTTTGCAATCACATTCAAAATCTCAAGAAGTTTCTAAAACCTTCCATCTCTTTACACTTTCTACCAAATCTCCTAAACCCTAATTTCCAAATGGCTCGTACTAAGCAAACCGCCCGAAAATCCACTGGAGGAAAAGCTCCGAGGAAGCAATTGGCGACCAAAGCTGCCAGAAAGTCAGCTCCGGCCACCGGAGGAGTGAAGAAGCCTCACAGATTCAGGCCAGGAACTGTGGCTCTTCGTGAGATCCGTAAGTACCAGAAGTCAACTGAGCTTCTGATCCGTAAGCTCCCATTCCAGCGTTTGGTTCGTGAGATTGCTCAGGATTTCAAGACTGATCTCCGTTTCCAGAGTTCAGCTGTTGCTGCACTCCAGGAAGCTGCTGAAGCTTACCTTGTTGGTTTGTTTGAAGACACTAACTTGTGTGCCATTCATGCTAAGAGGGTTACTATCATGCCTAAGGATATCCAACTTGCTAGGAGAATTAGGGGTGAGAGGGCATAAATGTGAATTAATGGTAGCTTTTAGTTGGAAAAAAAGAATCAATGGTAGATTGTTGTTAAGAGTTTCCCGTGTATTTTGATTCAGAATTTACTCGATTCTGGAGATGTAGTTGAAATGAAAGTATTCTAATGAATTATCAGTGCTTTTTGCAAATATGGTGTCCTTTTGAATGCTCTTTTCATATCAGTATTAATTATTGGATTGTCATTCTTTTCATTGTTCTTGTATTTATTGGAACAATTGCTGCCCAATTTTTGTTTATAAATCACGGGACAGATGTTATTCTTTCTATAGATGTCCATAGACCATGGTGTTTCTATGTTATTAATTAATGTTATATTATCAGATGATAATCCAAACTTTGATTTCTAAATCTATCTAGAAGACATTTTGGAAACAATGATATGTGAGCTGAAAATGTAGAAAATAGAAATAGTAAACCTGCATTTTGACATTAATGTGAATCACTGATTGTTCTCCTTAAAGTCAGGATTCGTGGAACAGATAATATCTGAAGACTCGAGTTGAGGATAGATGCAAAATGTTTTCAAGTGTTGATATCGTTATCTGTCATGGTGTGAAAGACTAGGATTTTGTGGAGGTAATGTATCGATAACTGCCTAACATAAAGCCTGCCTTACAAGTGTCATATATTTTTGCAGAACCATCCAATTTTAATGATTATCCATTAATCTCTCTTCCTTTTATTCCCTTTATTCTCTTGTAGTTTTGAATATCATTTTTGTGACATTTTGATGTACCTCTTTCCTGTCTCTGGTCTTGGTTACCCAGCAATATTGGTTCAAATCTCATTTTCTTTGGGGAGCTGTTCCTTCTATAGTATATGCTATGGAACACTCATCCTTTTGCTAATCTTTTCTACATATAGTCATGCCAATCCAACAGTACTAGGATCGTCTCATTTATCAAACCAAACTATGGCTGGCACGGTATATTTGAGAACTAATAGGTTTGAGGTTAAATTAGAGGGCATTACCTATAAGGCCAAAGAGTTTGAATCTTTATGTGCAATTGATTTTCTTTTTCCAGAAGGTAAGGTTTGGGTTCGTCCACCTGTTGTTGGCCTTGATGTCATGCGCCACCCTAGAGATCCCACCATAATTTTGGTTCTGTTGTGTTTTGGAGTAGGTTGTCTGATCCTCAGGTTTCATTCTGGGGAACAACTACCTGATCCAGTCCTAAAATTTCTTACGGATGAGAGGATCCGTTTTGTTGGTTTTGGAATCCCAGAAAAGAAAGATTTATTCCCATTTGAGGAATTAGGTTTGACTAAAGATAAAGTAGACATTGGCTATATTGCCACCAAGTATTTCAAGAATCCCAAATATAAGCAGTGTGAACTAGGAGAGTTGGCGCGCAAAGTTCTTGGGATCAAGAGAATGATAGGTCTCACTGAGGCTTCATCCTTTGAGAGACACGAGCAAATCAAATGCGCTATCTGTCAACTTTTCATATCCAATGTAATTGCCATGTCATTATTGACTACACCTGATAAGAAAAAGTTGTCAGATGCTCCAAAGAAGCCATCATTTCTAAAGAATCTATCTTCTCTGCCTTTGTTGAGTGAAGGATGGTTCAAATTGCCTAAAGGGAAAAGGGGAGACAAGAAACCTTCATTGCGAAGAGGTACAGATGTTCTTGTTCGAACATCATCAGAGGAAGAAGAATATCTTGTTGACACAACTGTAAGCAAACATAAAGAAGGTACAAACGGTAATGACTTACAACAAGCCAAAATTGCAGAATTTACCATCTGTGATGATTCTGCTGACTTTTGGGGTGATAAAAAAGACGTCATGGTTGATGATCGTGTCCAAGGCAAAGGTAGTAAATGTAACTTAGATGATGGTGCCTCTCCCCGTATAAGTGGTGGTGAATTTGGTTCGGGTGAGGATCTTTTCCTAGTCAAAGTTAGTGAGGATAAGTCAGGAGATCGTTCTGCTTATGGCAAGGCTAAAGAGATTAGTGCAATTGATGATTCCAATGAGGATGTTTTAGTCTTTTTTGCAAAGAATGATTCCAAGGAGGCAGCCTATTTGTCAAAAAGGCCTCTAAAAGGGATTCTAAAATGTCCATCTGCAGGTCAGGAAGCTTGGAATTCATTATATCCTAACCTTGATTCCCCTCTATCGGTAGACAATGCTACAATTTCATTGAGACGAGCCAATTCCAAGGGGTGTAATGTTAGCTTTAAAGAGCAGTGGCTGTGAAGTGCTGGTATACATTCCACGTCCGTTATGTCTTCATATTGTTTTCGTGTTTGTTCTCCTTGTGTTATTGGAACCTCTAGTGCCATCGCATTGTACATTACCCATTAGACCGGCTGTTGTAATGTTTTTTCACTATCAGACTTGTGGTGTTCCACCTTCATCAATTTCCCTGTGCTTCCACCCAATCTCCTTTAGTCTCTGTGGCTGTGTGAGTGGAACTATGGAAGCACTGTCCGAGGTTGGAATTCATAACATTGTTTCTGTTGAATTGTATGTTAAAGCTTAAGTTGTTAGGATACTTTTATCTATATGTTTGTCTTTAAATCCCTCCATGTCTGAGATCACTTTTTTTTTTCTACTGGAAAGCTAACGTCTTGCAAGATTTGAGTATTTTATCAATTCTCAGTTTGCTTTCTAGTGTATACGAATTGGGAACTGCATTAATGAAAACATTTTGTTGTAGTTGCTCCTTTTAAAGACAAATATTCGATTCTGCATTTGTTCTTCAAATTCTCTTCTTAGAAGACTTAGGCATTGTGCAATACAAGTAATTAGACATACTCTTTGCAATTAAACCATATAAACACCAATATTCTGAGTCTTAGTCTACTAAAATCATAGGAAAAGGAAGAGTCAAGATCTTATGATGCAAAGTTCCATCCCAACAAAGTAATGAGCAGTTAATTGAACTCTATAGGGATAGAAGGGTTGATTGATTTCTCACTACAAAGAAAAAAGGCCGAGGATATGAATAGATAGAATCCAGTCCAAAATCCTAGTGGAGGAAAAAAGATCCTATAAGTTATGAAGTAGTTGAATTAGTCCCAGCTTGTATTGGATGGTGTAACTTTATCATACAATGGATGATGACAAGTAACACAAAGTCAATTTAAACTACAATTAAGATACTCGATTTTAACCTATTGATAAAATCAGCAGCATAAGTCTGCTAAATTGCTCTGTTCCTCCATTAATGGAGGTCAAGCTTGTGCACAGAGGTACTGGATTGAAAGAGAAGAGAGAAAACTTTCATTGAAGAAAAACTAAAACAATAAGTGTTACATTGTGAACGTAGACACGATTTACAGAAGCTACTAGAAGCTGCTAGAAGAGAAGAAAGAAGAAATTCATTTATGAGCTAAAAAGGCTAACTTGTACAATTACATGAACATGTATTTATAGTTGTTTATGTAACTAACTATTGAAAGAATTAGTTATAACAACTTTAAGAGAAAAGACTATACTACCCTTAATCATCCTAACCACCTCTTAACTACTTAACAACCAACTATTTTGATGAAGTCTCATTACTCCCCTTCAAGCTAGGAGGAGCAAAAATGTTCGACACTCCTAGCTTGGATAACAAATACTCATGTTGACTTCTGGACAGCCCCTTTGTCAAAATATCTGCTGGTTGTTCTTTTGTTGGGATATAATTCACTTTGATTGAACCTTGTTGTATCCTTTCCCTTATGAAGTGACAGTCAATTTCTATATGTTTTGTCCTCTCATGATAGACTGGATTTGCAGCTATTTGTATTGCTGCTTTACTGTCACTGTATACTTGTATTGGCAACTGCACTTCAATTCCTACTTTCTTTAACATCCCAAGTAACCATACTAATTCTGATACAGTCGATGCAAGACTTCTATACTCAGCTTCAGCTGAACTTTTGGAGACTGTGGTTTGCTTCTTTGCTTTCCATGACACTAAAGAGCTGCCTATCTTGATCATGTAGCCTGTAACAGACCTCCTGGTAAGTGGACAACAGGCCCAGTCTGCATTACAACATGCAGTAACCAATTCATTTGAAGAACTAGTTAATAGCAGACCCTGTCCAAGCTGTTTCTTGAGATATCTCACCACCCTTAAAGCTGCATCCATATGTGACTTCTTTGGCTGCTGTAGGAACTGACTTAGAGTCTGAGTGCTAAATGATATATCTGGTCTTGTCATATTAAAATACAACAATTTCCCAATTAGCTTTTGATATGATGTTGGATCCACCAGCTGATCTTCAGAATTCTTCTTGTCCCTTATTTGCTCATCATACTGTTTTGATGTTAACTTGATATTAACATCAATAGGAGTTGCTGCAGGCTTTGCTGCTGACATTCCTACTTCAGCTATAAGCTCCAAGATATACTTTCTTTGATGCATAAGTATGCCTTGTTCTGTCCTAGTAAACTCAATACCCAGAAAATACTTTAGTTCACCTAGGTCCTTCATTTTGAAACACTTCTGTAAGGCTTGCTCTGTCTCTTCAATCAATTTCAGACTGCTTCAAGTAATCAACATATCATCTACATACACAAGTACAATGACTATACCAGCCTTTGAATCTCGAATAAACAAAGAATAGTCATACTAACTCTGTCTGAATTTGAGAGCAAGAAGAGCTTCAGTCAGCTTGTGATTCCATTGTCTTGGTGCTTGTTTGAGACCATATAGGGACTTAGTCAGTCTACAAACCTTCTCCCCTTGACTGACAAAACCTTGAGGGAGCTGCATATAAATTTCATCCTCTAAATCACCATGAAGAAAAACATTAAAGACATCCATCTGATGAACATGCCATTTTCGAGATGCTGCAAGAGAGACTATAGATCTCACTGTGACCGTCTTAACCACAGGGGAGAAAGTCTCATTGTAATCTATTCCTTCTTGTTGACTGTAGCCTTTAGCCACCAACCTTGCCTTGAACCTCTCAATTTTACCAGTAGCTTAATACTTAATCTTATCTACCCATCTGCAACCTATATGTTTCTTTCCTTGGGGAAGATCAGTAACCACCCATGTATTGTTGCTTTCTAATGCCTGAATTTCCAACTGCATAACATCTATCCACCTTTGATCTGTCACAGCTTCAGAATATGTACTAGGTTCCTTCAGTGAGGAAGAAGCAGCAATATAACACTGATAAGAGGAGGAGAGATGGTTATAGCTCACATAATTTCCCAGAGGATACTTCACTGCCTTTTTGTGTAACAAAATCAGTCAGCCAAGCAGGAGACTGCTTAGTTCTAGTGGACCTTCTGATCTCAGGTGATACAACAACCAGTTGACCCTCTTGACTAGAATCCATAAGAGTGTCATTACCAGGAGAAGAACTACCTGATCTTGGTTCTGCTAAAGGATCACAAACTGCAGTCAAGTTATCAGCTGAATTCTCAGGCATATGCTGGATAGGTTCTGAATCTCCAAATTGTTCAAACTCCTGATTTGCAAGGTCAGGTTCAGGACCTTCATGCTCAGGATTATAAGATACATAAGCTGGCTGAGACAACTCTTGAAAATTGACAGCTGAACTGTCTTGGAATATATCTGTGAATAGCTGGTATCTTCCAGAATGCTTATCAGATGCAAAGGGAAACATGTCCTCTC
>NC_064293.1:35487713-35565216 GCF_019186545.1 Solanum stenotomum
GATTCCATGTCTAGCTCGCATGGTCTATGTCGGTTAATGCCTATTCCCATCATGTGGGATGTGCACTCTAGTTATTGGATATGTTCTACAACGTGTAGGTAGTAGTATGGGATGCTATCTACACATGGCACGATTAGGCTTTGAAGATGCTAAAGTGAGTTCCCTAAGCCTTAATGGCTAATGTATGAAAGTCCTCTAAATACATGAATGTCTCCAAAATGGTTTCTTAAAGAATGTTGGTCTTTTGATGTTATATTGTAAAGGAAATGTCTTTATCTAAGGTAATCTTGGGGAACACTTAAGTGTGCTTGAAGAGGTTGTATGGGCGGTCACTTCTTGTCTCACTCAAGTGTGTCTTAAGATTATATTAGGTAGAGGTCCTATGGTAATGAAATGACATATGTTCTTTTAAAGTTAAGTATGGGTTGTATATGAATATATGTTGAGTGTGTATATGGTTGGCTATGGTTTTATATGTGAACATTGACTTGTATTATGTCTCTTTATACTTGTGAAGTGAAGGTTTTATCAAAATAATATGAAAGCATTTATTCCTTGCAAATGTCTTTTTTGGCATGTTTTTGCATGGTTTCCATACTTAGTACTTAATTGTGCTAACCCCTTTCTTTCCCTTTTTGGACTAAAGTGTAGGGATTTGGAGATGATGACATGTCATGGCTATTTGATAGGTTTCTAAGTGTTGAAGATGAAGACTTGGTGAGTCCTCATATATTCGAGGACAATACCCTATATGTTCTTTTATGTCTTTTTAGTATTGTTTAAGTTGTGTATGGGATTGGTCCCGAATTTTGTACTCTAAAGTATTAGATGGTTTTGAGACATCATGTATAAAGTCTTCCGCTTGCTATTGTTTCTTTTTTTTTTATGAAATGTTTTCTTGGTAAAGAAAGTTTTTAATTATTTATGGTTTTAGTGTCTATGCGATGAAGGAATGCTAAGAGGCTTGTATTAGACCTCTTCGAGGTCGAGTACGCCGGTTACGACTAGGGGGTGCTCTCGGGCGTGACAGAGAAGAGAGAAAACTTTCATTGAAGAAAAACTAAAACAATAAGTGTTACATTGTGATCCTTATATACAATTTCTAATTAATAAAATCTAGAAGCATCTACTCAATTCTAGAATAATGAAAAACAACTAACTAACTAACTTCACTGTCGTAACTAACTATCCAACTCTACTGTGCTAACAGACTTCACTGTACACACTATATTCTCAACACCTATAAGTGTATTACTACTATCCAAAATTAAAATCAGTTGACTTATCGGCTTTACCCTTTGTCTGGCCCTGTATCACTATCTTTGTGTAGCAATTAAAAGTTTATACTATATTTATTTAAGAAAGAAAAAGAGCAAGTAGATTCTGATAAAGAATGGATGTTTCAATGGCTAATGAAAAGTTCCGAGCTCAGGCTCATATCTACAAGCATGCCTTCAGTTTTGCAAATTCCATGGTTCTTGGTTGTGCGATTCAATTAGGCATACCAGATGTTATTCATAGTCATAAGCAGCAGCCAATGACTCTGTCTCAACTTGTTTCTGAGCTGAAACTACCTCCTGCAAAATCAGATGCAATTCATCCAATGATGACCAAATTTTTAAAAAATATTTTTTTTTATTGGTTCAATCAGTTTCTTAACAAAAAATATGATTCTTGTTATTTTTTTGGATAGTATAAGGATGTTTTTTGCTCACTTAGATAATATAAGGATGTACATCAGATTTGAGTCATAGTTGAGGGATGATTTTAGCCAAAAACTCTACTTACTCATATAGTGTTTCACTTCTATTTGATGTAGCTACTAGAAGGTAGAGAACTGAGAAAGAATGGGAAAAGCTATTCTTTGAGGCTGGCTTTATGAGATACAAAAATACATCTCTTTTTGGCCTAAGGTCTCTCATTCAAGTTTTTCCTTAAAATATTACATGCATGTATGATGTAACCATTAAAATAAATCCTGCTGCCATGTTGAGTTGATCAATCAGATGAAATTTTAGAGATAGGTAGATAAAAATAAAAGGAAATGGTCAAATTTATACGTGTACTATCTGAATACTCTCTCCGTCCAACAATAATTGTCAACTATATTATTTTGGTATATCCATTAATACTTGTCCACTTTATAAAATCAATAGATAATTTTATACTTAGTTCCTAATTTATCCTTATTATTTATTATAGTCATTTTTCTATTACATTTTTCAAGACAATATATTTATTATATTAAAAAGGTGATATAGTAAAATTACCCTTTTATTTATAGTTTCTTAAGAAATGTTCAAAGACTACGAAACATGACACTTGTTGGTGTATCCAAGTTAAATCATATGTAGATTTCCAAGAACAATTTGTGTTAGTTTGAAATTGTGTTCTCCATTTACCATACTCTACTCGAGGCACAACCTTCTAAACTAGTACTCCCTCTATCCCTAATTATTTGTCCACTTTTAAATTAATACATCTATTAAGAAAATAATTATTGGTATAATAAGTTTACCATTTTATCTCTATTAATTATCTTAAAAATTTAAGATTTTCAAGAAGTTCTACATTTTTCAAAGCAATTAATTGATGGTATAATAGGTAAAAATATTTTATCCTTTCTTGATTAGTTAAAATGGACAAATAATTAGGGACAACTAAAAAAGAAATAATGAACAAATAATTAGGGACAGAGGGAGTATAAATTATACCTTTTCATTTAGATAAGAGTCAAATGCCTAGTTTAGGATTAGATATAACAATACTAACTTTTATGCTAGTTGAACTTGCAGTTAGGCGCGGATCAAATACATCAGTCACCTAAAGTTAACTTTAAATGGAGGACTTTAATTATTTTTTTTTATAAATCTTATTATAGTCAATTCATTTTATAGATATAACTAGATAATGTTGCCCGTGCTATGCACGGGCCCAATAATATAAATGGTATGTTTTGGGGCTAATAACGGAATTTTTAAAGTGATTGTTTGCGTGAATAAAGGAATAAGTTTTTTTATTTCAAACCTGATACTTTCTTTGATGCTATTTAAGGCATAATAAGACTACCCACATATAACATTTTTGAAATATTTTATGTTGTCAATTATCATGATTTATAGTATTTTTACGATAGATTCACTTCAAGAATCAGTGAAATTTTTTGTATTTTTTTGAAAAAATATTTTATGTTGTCAATTATCATGATTTATAGTATTTTTACGCAATTTTTAAATATAAAAAATAGTAAAAAAAATAAGACAAATAAATTAAAATGGACCCAATATATGTTATTTTTGTTGTCTCAATTTATGTGACACAAATAAAATTTGGAGAGTCATCCAAATTTTCATATTTTTTTAAAAAATGTTTTAAGTTATTAATTATTGTGATTTATAATATTTTTATGTAACTTTCAAATAACCTACATTACTGGTCACTTTGTTCTAATTTATGTGATATGGATAAAATTACAAAATTAACCCTTTTAAAATGTCTTTCAGATATTTTAAGTTGTTAATTATTATTATTTATAATACTTTTTTGGTAATTTTAAAATGATATGTGTTATTTTTTCTGTCCCAATATATGTGAGCCTGATAGAATTCTGAGAGTAAACCTATTTTATTATATAACTTTTAAATATTTTAAATTGGTAATTATTGTAATTTTTAATGCTTTTTAATTCATTTGTAAATGATATATGTTGCTTCCTTTGTCCCATTTTATATAGTATAAATAAAATTCCCGAAAGCAACTCAATTTTTAATATATTTTTTTAAATATTTTAAATTATTAATTATTGCGATTTATAATATTAAAAAAAATTAAATAGAAAATGTACAAAACTTGTATCAGCCTAAAAAATGACCACGATAATTCGAATCCTATAGAAAGCAAGAAGGTTGTACGTAATTTTTAAATACTTAATATATATTACTCCGCTTGTCTCAATGTATGTAGCATAGATAAAATTTGAAGAGTCAATCAAATGTTGTTAATTGTTAAGATTTACAATACATTTTACGTAGTTTTCAATAATTTCACATTAAATAATACATATTACTACTTTTGTCTCATTTTATATGACATTTATAGATTAATTTTAAGAATCAGTCAATTTCTTTTTTTGCGTTTTTTTAATAAATATTTTAAGTTGTCAATTATCACGATTTATTGTATTTTATACATAACTTTTAACGATAGATTAATTTCAAGAATCAATCGAATTTTTTTATATGTATTTATTTTTGGAATATTTTATGTTGTCAATTATCATGATTTATAGTATTTTTACGATAGATTCACTTCAAGAATCAGTGGAATTTTTTGTATATTTTTGAAAACATATTTTATGTTGTCAATTATCATGATTTATAGTATTTTTACGCAATTTTTAAATATAAAAAGCAGTAAAAAAATAAGAAAAATAAATTAAAATGGACCCAATATATGTTATTTTTGTTGTCTCAATTTATGTGACACAAATAAAATTTGGAGAGTCATCCAAATTTTCATATTTTTTAAATAAATATTTTAAGTTATTAATTATTGTGATTTATAATATATATATATATATATATAATATTTGTCACAAATGGAAAAGTCTCAATCTTAAATATTGTATATTATACTTGGGCCTAAACTCTCTTTTATTATATAGTAGAAATAGAAAATATAAATATATGTGTGGGCTCTAGTAATTTCACATGTCAAGTTAATGGGTAGCTTCAACTCCCACTTATATAATAAGAGAAAATATATAATATATATATATATTATATAGTAGAAAAAATCATAAACTCGCTCTATATTATATTATATATTATATAAACTCCCTTATAGTAGAAAAATAAATATATATTATATTATATTATATTATATAGTAGAAAAAATGATTTATTATATTATATTATTATATTATATATTATATATGGAGTTTATGATGGGACACATAAAATGTCCATCAGAACTCCCTCTTATATAATAGTAGAATATAAAAAAATGATTTATTATATTATATATTATATAGGGAGTTTATGATGGGACACATAAAATGTCCATCAGAACTCCCTCTTATATAATAGTAGAATATTCTAGATTTGTCAAATTTTTAATAAATCTTTCCTCTTATATGAAAAGTTTTATACTTTCCTCTGTCCAACAATAGTTGTCCACTATATTATTTTGAAATGTCCAACAATATTTTTTCACTTTATAAAATTAATGGACAATTTTACACTTAGTTACTCCCTTCATTCCATATTAATTGAATTTTTGAGGTGTTTCACACCCTTTAAGAAAAGTAGATTAAGACATAAATTGAACATAGTTTTCCATTTTTAGCCTTATTAATTATTGTCAAATTTATTGAAGTCATCACATTGAAAATTCAAATGAAGGGTAAAATTGGAAGAACACTCTAAAAGTAGTCTTGAAAACTGAACAATTAAGTTAATTTGAAAAATGAAAAATGCCTCAAAAATTCAATTAATATGGAATGGAGGGAGTACTAATTTACTCTTATCATTAATTATAGTCATTTCTCTATTACATTTTTCAAGACATTGTATTTATTATATTCAAAGGGTGATATAGTAAAAATACCCTTTTATTTAGAGTTTCTTAAGAGGTGTGCCAATTCAATAGTGGATAACTATAATTGGACAAATGGAGTATTTTCTTTAAAGGGAAAATGGTCAAAAATACCCCTCAACTTTGGTTTATTAGTTGACTATGCCCTTACCCTTAAAATGAAGTTATCCTTACCCTTGCCTTTACTATACTTGTCACTTGTATCCCTCAATTGGATGGAAAAAGCCCAAATCAACTAAAATTACTCAATTTCGATTAAAATGACCCGATTTTCTCTTTTAATCCGAACCCGACCCACTAAACTAAATGAAGTCATACCAAATTAAAACCCCAAACCCATATAATCTTATTCTTGAAACAATTTTTTGGAAGAAGTTATCTTGTGTTTGGATTCGAACTTTTATTGATATAATGTTTAATTCCTATTTTTTTTTTAAAATAAATTATGCACATTCAGATATTGAAAATAAATGCACATTCAGACATTTTAATCTTATTACACATCTTAATATTCAGATGTGCATTCAGATTCAAACATCTTAATCTTAATGAATACAAATAAAACCTTACTAAGACATTTTAATCTTATTACACATCTTAATATTCAGATGTGCATTCAGATTTAAACATCTTAATCTTAATGAATACAATAAAACCTTACTAAGGTGATCAACTAATATGAGATAACTATTTTTAATAAAATAATCAACTAATATAAAATAGAAAAATATTTTCTGAAAAAATATGCACGTTTCGCAACAATAGTTAATGACTGATTAAAAACATAAAGACGAGATCTGTCCTTGGACATAACATACATTTTAATTATTACTTAAATAACAAGAAAAGACACAAACCTAATTAAATACATAAAGGTACTCATCTCAAGTCTCGAAAGCCCGTTTCACATTGATAAAAAATGTTTATTTTCAAAAGTAATTTTTTAAAATGACTTTTCAAAAATTACTTTTGAAAATAAGCAATTTGTGTTTGATTAATTCTTTTGAAAAATGCTTTTGATAAACAGATTGTGTTTGACTAATTTTTTTAAAAAGATCTTTTGAGATTCAAATTACAAAAAATGACAAGTATCAATGTGTTTTTAATATTAAGATTATTTTGATTATTTATTAATTAAATTTTTAATTAAATTTTTATTTTTATTAAATTAAAATGTACATATTCAAAATTTTAATCAATATTATACATAGATGAATAAAAAAATAAATTTAATATTCATATAATAACATAATGATTTAAATATAATTATAAAAATATCAAGAAAAATAAATTTAAAAATCATTTCACAAATTAAATCACTACATACAAAAAATTCATCACAAAAATAAATAAATATATGAGATATATTGATAAATATGTATATATGAAAGATATATTTTGGTCTTGTGATAAATAATTTTTTGCTTCTATTTTTTTCAAGAAACATAAATTTTTAGCTTCTTTTCTCAATAGCAGAAAAAATATTTTTTTAATAAAATAATCCTCTAATATAAAATGAAAAGAATATTTTCGGAATAACTACGCACGTTTCGCAACAATAGTTAATGACTGATTAAAAATTCACATGAATAAAAATATTCTCAAGATCCAGTAGACATATCACAAAAAAGATAGAAACGCATGTGAGGAAAAAAACAACTGTGGTTCAGTTTAGGCTAAAAGACAAGATCTGTTATTGGAAATGACACCTATTTTAATTTTATTAAATGCCTAATTCATCGGTGGCATGAAGTTTTACTTACACATTTCAACTGGATGATGTTTATTTTGAACTCTTTATGTAGGATCTCGTTATGTTATTTTGACATTTTTCGCTGACATGACATGGTCAATGTAATACACTCAAAGTCAGCGCGTGAAAGGTTTTTTTCAGGCCAAAAAATTATTTTTTGAAGACTATTCATCTTCTTCCCTCTTTCTTTGGGATTATCTCATCCACCACACATCATCAATCCACCACCGCTGATCATCTCCAATAATCTTATTAAAATTGAAGTAATTTTTAATTTTTTAGATCTGAAAATCACCACAACCATCATCTTCTTCTCATTTTGTTTATTCAGACCCAACAATTAAATTTCAATGCCACAAAATAATTACTCTATTTCTTGTTCACATATTTGAATCCTTTGCACTTATGATAAATGCAAAAAAAATAATCTTCCATGGTTAGTTATAACTAATTTTTTTAGAAGTTAAGAAGAGAAAAAATTGTGCTTTTGTAAATTATTTTTTTCAATATAATTAAATTCTTTTTAAAGTGTTTCTTGAAAAGATGATAGAGTGAAAAAGGGGTTGAGGTTGGGGTGGAGGAGTGGTTGGGGTTGAGATGGGTGGGGAGGAGGGAGGAGAAGACGCATGGGTTGGTTGGGTGAAGAACACAAGGGTGAGTTTCTTGAAATTTTTTTAAAAAATATTTATTATTTCAGTTTAAAATGCCACATGTAATTAAGTTAGTGATTATTTTTTTTTCTACTTAAAAGTCATTAGTTTATAATTATTTTTTATAAATATGACATGTGTCTTTGTTTAATTCGTGTGTTTGACACGTCATCAGCGAGTGTATTACACACACTTTGTATTTTTGGGTGATTGTAAAAAATGTGTCAAAATGATATAACGAAACCCTACATAATGTGTCTAAAATGAACAAAACTCAGTTAATGTGTCTAAGTGAAACTTGATGCCAACTTTAATAAGCCACCAATGGATTAGACCTTTATTAAATTAAAAGAACAGACACAAACCTAATTACACAGATGAAGGTAGCTCACCACAAGCCTTTTTCCATACATAAATAAATAATAAAATGTCTGAATAATTTGAATCAACTTCAAGAAAACAATTCAATTAGACAATATTGAATAATTTAACGATATCTCTTTCATATTAATACATAAATATGCTCTTTAACTTAGTTTTAACTTACATATATGACCTCCAATTTTGAATGTGCACAAGTAAATACTTAATAAGCGTTTGACCATGCGATATCATATCACGATATGAAATCGTGAGATGAAATCAACGTTTGGATATGAGATTTCACGTTGATTTCATCTTATGATTTCATACCATGTGATGAAATTTCATATTCTCCAAAAAAATCATGATTTGGAAATTTCAAATCATGATTTCGGATTGTTCAAATATAAAAATTGACCCACAAGTTTATATTTTGTTAAAACAACCCCACATTTATATCTACTAACCATTTATTTCATATGTAAATAAAATTTATAATCATATCATCGTTTTTTAGAAATTATTATCCTCACCAACATAAAATTTATTACTACTTTAAATCAATTCCCACTTAATCATTTATATTCACTAAATTCATTATTTTTTTTATCAAGTTTATTACTACAATTTATGTTCAATTTTTTTTATTGAATTAAAAATTGGCTAATAAATGTTTTATTTACCTAATGGGGTATATCTTTGACTATTCTGTTCAAATATGTCTCTAAATACTTCTAACCATGAGAAGTTGTGTTATCGTTTGTGTAGTTACTAAAACAACAACATACCTTGTGTGATCCTACTAGTAGGATCTGAGAAGGGTGGCTTGTGCGTAGTTTTACCCCGCCTTGTGAGGGTAGAGACTCTACTTTCTAAAACTAGATTATTATTTCAAAGAGTTTGGGAACTGATGTTCGAGTCCAAAATGGAAGATATTGCCTTGATACTCTTACTCGTACTCCACTATTGATTCGGAGACAATGAAAGTAAGTTTTATTCTTATAATTGAACCAAATACATGTTTAAGACATTCACTTCACTTCAGAGAGCAGAAGAAACCAAATTAAGATGACCTTCTCAACGAAATAATCATAGTTAGAGTAGGAAGAATCAAATGAAACAGACTTTTACTACTTTTGACAATGCTACAAAACATTTTTCTTACTTAAGTGGAGAACAAATAGTTTCGTAATAATTTAATATGAGATTTCATTTTTTTTTTTGTTTATTTGGTAAGATTGAATAAATAATTGAGATTATTTTAATAGTTTTACAACTTATGAGATTCTTATATTTATGAGAAAATATACAATACAAAAAGTCTAAATGACATGTCCAAACAAAACTTCAACTTCATCTCATATTTCATATTGTATAGCCAAATAGTCCCTTAAACTTGTATAAAATTGAACAAATAGACATACACGTCTTACGTGACATCATACATGGCTATTTATGTCCTACGTGTATTATACCATGTAGAATTCATGTCAACTTTATATAAGTTTAAGTGCCTATTTTTAAAAGCCCAAAATTAGATGGCATAAATGTGAAATGAGGTGAAGTTAAAAGTGTGCCATTTATGAATTGATTGGCTTACCGATCCATATATATGTAATGAAACTACATCCGAAGTTTATAAGAAGAAAAAGATATCAGTGAAATTCTGCAAATGGCTAGTGAAATGTTTCAAGCTCAGGCTCATATCTACAAGCATGCCTTGAGTTATGCAAATTCCATGGTTCTTAGTTGTGCAATTCAGTTAGGCATACCAGATGTAATTCATAGTCATAAGCAGCCAATGACTCTGTCTCAACTTGTTTCACAGCTCAAACTTCCTGCTGCAAAATCAGATGCAATTTATCGAGTGATGCGCCTATTGGTATACTCTGGCTTCTTTGCTACTAGAGATTTTCTTGATGAAAACTCAGAAAATCAACAAGGGTATGTTCTTACACCTTCTTCTAAGCTGCTTTTGAAGAGTGAGATACCAAACTTGTCACCTTTTGTTAGAGCAATGGTTGAACCTGCTATGGTGAATCCATGGCAATCTTTGGGGGATTGGTTTCTAGGAGATAAAACCACTCCATTTGAGACAGCAAATGGTGCACCCATATGGGAATTCTGTGACCAAAATCCAAGATTCAACAATGTTTTCAATGAAGCAATGGCTAGTGATTCCGAAATGATGTGTTTAGTTGCAAAGGACTGCAAACAAGTATTTCAAGACATGAATTCCTTGGTTGATGTTGGAGGTGGCACTGGAGTTATAGCTAAGGCTATTTTGGCTGCATTTCCTCATCTAAAATGCACTGTGTTGGACCTCCCTCAGGTTGTTGCTAACATGCCAGACACAGATAATCTGAAATATGTAGGAGGTGACATGTTTCACTCAATTCCCTCTGCTGATGCCATTTTGTTTAAGGTAACATGACTACCATTCTAGCTTTTGTTGGTAAAAATTTTCATCTCTTTGTCTGTCATGCCTAATGTCCAACAAAACAGTTAAAAAATATGACATAATTTTTGCAGCATGTTATGCATAACTGGAGTGATGAGGATTGTGTGAAGATACTAAAGAAATGTAGAGAAACTATCAAGGATAATAAAAAAAATGAAGGGAAGGTTGTTATAATTGACATGGTATTGGATAGAGATGAAGATGAAGCAAACATGACTGAAGTGAAGCTCATTTATGATGTAGCAATGATTGTGCTTCTTACTGGGAGGGAGAGAACTGAGAATGAATGGGAAAAGCTATTCCTTGAGGCTGGCTTTATGACCTATAAGATTACACCTCTCTTTGGCCTTAGGTCCCTCATTGAAATTTTCCCTTAAGGAAATTGATGAACTAGTTTAATTTCCCTTCCTTTTATTCTCTTGTACTTTTGAATTAATCATTTTCATCTACTTCTTGTCAGTCTTGGGTCTTGGGTCTTGGGTCAAATCTCATTTTCTTTGGAGGAATGTTCCTTCTTCCGGCATCTGTTGAAATTTGCTTTTGGTTACTGCAATTGTTTTTGGCAAAATAAAATTTGACTTTTGAATTTTAGTTAAGTTGTTGAGATATTTTAAATTATTTTAAATTTCAAATTATGCAAATTATTGAAAGTCATTTTAATTCATTGAAAAACATTTTCAACTGTTATTTGCCGTCCATCTTTTAAAAAAACCAACAGAAACACTGAAATAAGAGAAAATGATCAAATCTGTATGCGTACTATAGGAATATATAAATGTCACGTTTCAATTTATTCCTCGTGCGGATGCCATTTTGCTTGGTATGCACACAAATTTTTATTCTTGACATGCCCAGAAAGATAGTTATAGGTAAATCGTAAACATCAACACAAGTAAAATTAGTAACCTGAAGAATAAAATAGGTTGGATACACTAAATTGTATGCAAAATATAACTTGTTGGGGGTATACAAGTTGAATAATACTCCTTCTGTCCCTATTTACTTGTCCACTTTTGAATTGACACACTTATTAAGAAAATAATTATTGATATATTGAGTTTACCATTTTATCCCTATTAATTATGAAGTAGATGCATTAATAACTTAAGATTTTCAAGAAGTTCCATCTTTTTCAAAGTAATTAATTGAGGGTATAATAGGTAAAAAAAATTGTCCTTTTTTGATTTGTCAAAATTGACAAGTAATTAGGAATAACTAAAAAAATAAAAATGAACAAGTAATTAGGGACAAAGGGAGTACGTAGATTTCCAAGAATAATTTGTGCATTTTCTGTCAGTTTGAAATTGTTTTTCTTCCATTTGCCATACTCTACCCAGGGCACAACCTTCTAAACTAGCATAGATTGTGGCAATTGGGTGGTTGGGTTAAGTTTGGGCGGGTAATAATCATGGGTTGAGACAATAATTGGGCTAAGATCCAACTTAACCAAATTTGCGTAGGTAAAAAAAAAGGAGCAAACTACATAAATTTCACTGGTTTAGATCCTAATTACTAGAATTCACAATAGTTTCAAATATTACTTCATATACCATATTTCGTTATTTGGATACATGTATCAGTACTCGCCATATACATGTATCTTATCGTTAGAATATTCGAGATACATGTTTTATTAATTTTGAATTAAATGTGTGTAACTGATTTCCTTATTAGAGGAGTAATTGATGCTTAATTAACAACTCTAACAAATCTACTGATTTATTAGTGTATTAACTTTAACAAATCTTCCTAAACTAATGAAATCATAAAACCCAACTAATTCTTTAATTGTGAACTTCATCTTCTTGGCATCAATTTTTTTTTGTTTCTTGCGATTGTGAGTTTTTTCAACAATGGTTAATATCATCATATTACTTCCTATATCATATTTTGTCATTTGGATACATGTATCATTACTCGCTAGATACATGTATATATCGGTTTGAATATTCGAGATATATGTTCTATTAATTTTGAATGAAATGTGTGTAACTGATTTTCTTAATTAGAGGAGTAATTGGGGTTTAATATCTTAGATACATGAAAAGGAAGAACTCATACATGATAATAATGTAACAATAGTAACAAACCTCTACACATAATGTTGATTTTCAAGATTCAATTTTGATAGTTAAAGATGAAAACGTAATTTTAGAGGATGAAGGTAGAGAGAAATGGTGGATGTAAGTGGTGAAGGATGTGGGGGGTGGGGCGATGAAAATAACTGTGGGGTAGGTGACTGGCAAGGGATACGTCGGAGAGAAAGAAAAAAAATTCAAATTGTTATTTGACCATTAATTTAAGTATTTAAATGTAAAGATAATTAATCAATTCCATTTTAAAGGAATTTGTATATCTGATTGTATATTTTAAAATATATGGTATAAAATATTTAAAATGGTAATATATGTAATTATTTGAAATTAGAGATAAGATTAGTATATATGATAGTGATGTATTCTAGTTAGGTAGTTTTTCCAAAAAAGAGTTGGGTCAAACGGGTTAAGTTATGGGTTATATAACGTATCACGATCCAACCCAACCCAAATTTGCTTAGGTAAAAAACAGTTGGGTAAAAACGAGTTAAGTAATGAATTACATAACGGGTCACGACCCAATTAAATCAATTTTTTACTAAACTTAATTGTTTTATTAGAGAAGGGTCTAAAATACCCTTAAAGTATTGGAATTGGTACAAAATTACCCTTCGTTTACCTTGTGGCCTCAAAATACCCTTGGGATTAACCTTTAGGGGTCTATAATGTCATTTCACAAATGGACGAATTAGTTCATATAATTAATAATTTCATTTATTACGTGGCGTTATAAATTACTAGAATACACACACTTAGTTAACATATTCTCAATATTTCCCTACTATTTAAAAAAAAATACTAAAATCCCTATTGTTCCCACAAAACTAAACCACCGGATACATTATTCTTGAAGAAGTCTAAACCTTACTTTTCCACCCCTAAATTTACTCCAATAATTTCTCCTCAGATTTTCCCACAACCCACCATTCCCTCTCCAAAATTTTCTCACCCATTATTCTCAACAAATTCATTATTTCAATTTTGAATTTCAAACTAATTCTCTCTCCATTCAACTAATTCAGAGTTTGAAATAGGTAGTCTCTTCATCTTCAACTTTTTTTTTCTTTTTTTTTAATATTTTCTTATACTTTATGGATCATCCGTCTTTTAGTATTGGGATTACCCAAATAGTCACAGCCAACACTAATCGAATATCTGATTATGAAGATCCTAAACAGGTCTAATAGGTTGCATGATCCTATAACAATGGCTAAGCAAAGTTCTAAGAAGTCAAAACCTAAAAAGGAGGCACATGGAAAAACACCTAAGAAAAGGGGTGGAAAGGTTGCCCCGGTCATATCCAGATCTGCATTACCAACGGTATGTATTTTACTATTTTTTTTCCTGTAATTTTATGTATTCACATGTTACTATTGGATCCACAACATTCGTTTGAGGTGGAATTTGTTCAAGATATTATGCAACAAGAAAGCGACAGTCAGTAACTATTTAATCAATTTTTCTTTACTTACATATTTGATTTGTTTTTATAATATATCCTCTTCTTTTTTGTAGTAACTGCGAAATGTTTTTGGTTGTTTTTGTTGAATTTCTGAGCGGTGAAATCAACATCCCATCTAATGATTTTCGAAGTGACTATCTTCGCACAAGATATACAGCACTGTTATGAAAGTATGGTCTCAACAAGGTTAAAACGGAATATGTTAGCAAGAATGATAATCCTACAAGGCCGAAAAGTGACTACGCTCCACCAATAGAAGATGATCTTGTTAATGTAGAATATATTTATATATATCGATTCACCGATAGTTGTTGATGATATTGTTTTTAAGATACATTAATTAGTGTTTTTGAGTATTTCTTCCCTTTTGAAGATACTACTTCTAAATGTGAAGAGTTTTTATGTTGAAAATTGTTTATTTTGCTTTTCATTTTGTTTTCAACATATTTAATACCTTGTTAAATTTTGTCTCTTATAAGTATAGTACACATCACTATAGTTGATACTATATTATTTGTAGATACAAGATTTTCCAAAACTTTATTATGTATATGATACACGATTACTTTCGATATAACAAAATTTGTATGTATCACAACACCTGATACTATATTTTTATACTTAATACAAATCAATTAATTTTCAATATATTTAGTACCTTTTAACATTATCTCTAATAAATTTGGTACAAATGACTACACTTGATACTATATTATAAGCTGATACAAATTTGTCAAAAAATATATTATGTATATGATACACAATTATTATTTATCATGCTTTCAAAATCACAAATTGATGTGTATAAGCTAATACAAATTTGCCGAAAAATATATTATGTATATGATACACAATTATTATTTATCATGCTTTCAAAATCACAAATTGATGTGTCTCACAAACCTGATACTATATATTTACAATTGTTACAATCCTCTAAATTTGTAATATATTTAGTACCTTTTAACATTATGGCTCTTATCCTATACACATCACAACTCTTATCCGGTACATATCACAACACTTGATACTATATTATCCAATACAAATTTTTTCAAAGAATTAAGTATCAAATTCATTATGTTAAACAAATCAATGCAATGTAATAGTATTTTCAATACTTATTACCAGTTACATATACATTAATTACTTAACCAATATAACGTATATTTTAAAAATAACTTTGTATCAAACACAAAACAATACACAATATGTATACCAAATTCACTTTATCAAAAATTAACAATAAAAAAATATAGGCAAAACAGAAAAACGTAACAATTCAATTTATTGAATCAGAAATTAGTAAACTAAAATTACTTTTTAATGTGTTTGTAACGGTGAAAAGAAATGTTATAATTTGAAAATTATTAGATCTGAAAAAACAAAGTACTCCAAAAAAGTATTGATCGAGATTCTATCAGGAAGAAAGTACAAGTTCTTCGATTGTGGTCTTCTTGTCCACATCGCCCACAACAGTTCATGTTTGATGTTAGTTTTTCATCTGGATTTTTCTTCCTTTTTTTCGTGATCTACTGGACATTCTTTTGTATCTTGTTGGCAAGACAACTTCTTCCAAAATACAATCCGAAACTGACCAATCACTTTTGTCCGCCATTGATTCCATTGGAACTGCATCACACTAATACATAGCTACAATTGTACCAAATATAAAATAATAAACGCCCTTGACACCAAAGGTTCAAGAAGCCAAAACAACATTCCAAACCAAAAAAAAAATAAAAAGAAAAAACAGCCATAAAAACGCAACAAAAATAGAAACTTGTAGCTGCTATGTCTGAAGACCATCAATCTTGCAAGGATTTTGCATCTTCCCGCCATAGAGAGGGTGGCTCGCCAGAATGAACCAGCAATTTCTCTCTACTCCAGATTTTTTTTGGATCAAGCTTTTGCAGTTTTTTGGAAGAATAGGGAGACACAATTTGACAACTTGAAATTTTAATTTTCTAGCTATGTTACCTTTTTGTGAACGACTGATTGTTAGAAGAAAGAAACGTACGCTTAATTTGTGGGATTCAATTATATTTCTGATTTTAGTCCCTAATTTAGCGCAGTAAATTGATAAAAGAAATCTCTAAATTAAAGTATCCGCGCTTCCCAATTATGTATCTGAAAGATATTAAAATAAAGGAATTTCTGTAATTAATGAAAGAGTAAGGATAGAATGTAATTTGTATGTTATACTATGTGATTTGCATAATTTTTACTTAAAACTGTTGAGTATTGACCAATCCTTTCTAAATCAATTGCCCATCATTCTAAACCCACTTCTTAAAGAAAACCCTAAACATTTCTCGATATGTTTAGGCTCATGGCAAGAAACAAACACTCTTTATCATTATTTATTCTAGGATCTATTTTCGTAGTTATTATATTACTAGTCTCTGGGCACGTGCGTTGCACGTGTGTCCCATGTGTTTTATTTAAAAATATATAGAAAGGAAAAATGACTGAGTTTTTGAAAAACCGATTAAACTTATAGTTTAAGAGAAATCGGATTTCCAAAAGAACAGAGTCGCCACTTAATTTTTAGTAAAAATCAAGAAAAATCTTGAAGTTTTTCAAAAGATTTAAAACAAATAAAATCAATTGAAAAGGGTTCGAAGTACAATGTACATTCCGAGAAGGTGTTAAGCCCTCGGAATGTCCGCTAACTTGCGGTTGACCGACGATTTGACCAAAATGATTTTGACTAATTTTAAAATTTTAACTTGAGTAAAAGAGTTCATTTATTTTGACTAATTATTTTTAGAATTAACTAAGTAAAAAAAACCCACGACTTTGACTAAATTTTGAAAAGTTTAACAAAAAGTAAAAGAACTCATTTATTTTAACTAATTATTTTTAAAATTTTGAATTAAGTAAAAGGAGTTCATTTATTTTTAACTTATTATTATTATTTTTTTACTATTATTGTTTTTATCATTTTTTTTATTTATCTAAGGGGAAGTGAACTAAAGGGGAAATTTCTAAAGGGAATAGTTCATAAAATATCAACAAGCCTAATATTAAAATAAAAATAAAAATAAACTAAGTAATAAAATATATATATACTTTAATTCGAAAATAACATGAAATGACCATTCTTTGGGGAATTTAATTAAATTGAACCATAAGATAATCAAAGTGTTAGTCAAATACAATAAAATAAATAAGAGAGGGAAAGGAAGCACATTGAATTTGGGCCTTTAGTCTTGGACCTGCTGAAATTTTAAGGCTTTGGGCCTATTTTTCAACTTTAAGCAAACTATACACACTGAGTGTATATCAGTGTATACAGAATGATTTTTAACCCCAATCTCTACACTTTCCGTGTATATATATATCTTTAGACCTGTACGCCCGAAATTTTTGCATATTCCAGCCTGCGACTCCGACTTTTCACCTGTATATCATTGCGTTTTTTGACTGTATATCGCTGTATACGGTGAATATATCAACCCCTTTCCAATTTTTAGAACATGAAAACTTGATTTCCAGCCCATATTTACACTCCGGGACCTGTACTTCATTACGATTGACTCGATAAAAAATGGAATCAGGCCTTTCGGCCCAATAAGTAGATGCAAGGGGTGAAACTTGAATCCAAGTAACTCGAATTGGTGTCACATGTAGCACAAAATGACGAATATTAGCGATCAATAGTAGTGTCTCGAAACCAAAATATTCAATGACAATGATGATCAACCAATTCACAACTCGACAAAAGAAATAGCAAATCACTAATAATAACCATAAGCCAAGCAAAATACACGTGAATGACCAGAGGATTGAAAACAAAACAATCAAACCTTAAAACTTAATTCCAACATTTCCAACTAATTTCCACTTTTTCTTTTAACAATTTTGATAAACAAAATAAATCCATGACTAACCCATGACTAATAAATTCATGACTAATCAACAGAGAAACAAGAAAATTCCGCAAATATTCCACAAAATTAAGATCGCAAAATTCAAAATAACGGATTGGGTTCAACTAAGACAAACAAATCATGAGAAAACTAAGGATGAAAAGGAACCCACAACTCAAGAAAGTATACATGCTCTCAATATGCAAAAACATATTCTATTCAAGAATTAAGCAACAGAGGGGTTACATTACTGGACAATACAACAAAATCAAAGATTATAAAAAAAAAAAAAATATATATATATATACCGAACCGAAAATGACTACTAAAAGGACTACCCTACTGCTTTAGAAATGAAACATAAATAGAGCTATGAACCAAGCTAAAACAAGATTACCACCAACAACGATACTGACGGAAAATTTTAAAGACAAAGACAACATTTTAGTTATGCAGGAATAATGAGTCCGAACAAAATAAGACCCCCAAGACTACGAGTGATCAGCGAAGAAGCAGCGGACTGTGCAACTAACACTCAAAAATTAAACCCAATACAACAGCAAGTCATTTTAAGCAAAACTGAATAAAGATTCAGCTAGTTGTAGCATCGAGATTGAATCAGTGACTTTAAAGATCAGTACATAAGTCGCAAACAACAAATCGAGCGAGAACACAATCATTCAAACGACCCTCTCACGAGCAAAATACACGCCAAACGATTTAAAGTCATAATGAATATACCTTTTTCGGCGCAGCAGACTAGGACGAGACGAGCAAGAGGGGAGCGGGCTTCCACCACACGACCACGAACACCGACAACGAACCAAAGAAAGGCGAGCAAAGACTCTATCAAACCGAAATTTTCACTCTTTGATTTTAGTTTCTGTATGTCCTCTCAAATTCCAACAACTTCCTCTTAATATTTTCTTTACTTTCTTTAATGATTCTCTAACACAAGAATATTTTAAACTCCGAAAAAAAAATCCAAAAAATCCCCCCTCTACAGCGAACAAAAGGAGAATATATATAGGCGGAAATTAGGGTTCGGAGAATGGGGGGAAAGAGGACGAATTCCAAATTCAAAAATTGAATTCTTTCCCCAATTCAACCAAACACCCTTTCCTCTAAGATTTCAACCCATTCCGTAAGAGGAAAGGAGAGAAACGCGTGTTAGTACGGATTGAGAGAGGAGTGAATAAGGAGACAAAAAATCGCAGTGTACGTTGGACTGCTCTTACTGTTTCTCCTTGCTTTTCCGTTCATCTGCGACTTCACGCCGTGAAAAATTATTGGAGCCGTTGGAGAGGACATCGCGTGTGTAGTTGACGTCGAATTCGGCGTTGGAATCGTTACTGTTAACGCCTGAATATTGGAGAAAAAATCTGGGTTATTTCTGTGGAACTGATTTGGGTCACTGGGCATTGTATTGATAGAATGGGTTGGGCCGGGAGATTTCAATTAGTTTGGAAAGGGAAATGGCTGAAGTTTATGGGTTAAGGTGTTGGGCCACTGATTGAGAGAGTGGGAGGCCCAAAATATTCTGAAAATTGAATTAAGAATGGGGTAAACAAATGACTAAGCTTGCAATTAAATGATAGCCCACGAATTTCAATTATAACCAAATTGAATTAGCGAATGTAGCCAAATTGAGTTTGATTAACAAATTCGGCTAAGATTTAAATAAGACGAGCTATCATTAATTAATTAACGAGCTTCTTAATCTTAACGAAATAACATATCTAACTCAATTATAAACTAATTAATTTAACAATATAAGCGACTAAATAACTAAATATTTAGATAAAGCTAAAATCTTTTTGAGACAATTTTTGAACCTTCATAAAATATACTAATTAGCCACATAATTATATAATAATTAACTTAATTATAAACTAACTAATTAACTCAAAATTGCAAACTACTAAATAACTAAACAAACTAACCAAATATTTAATTAAACAAAATATTTTGAGACGATTTTTGAATATTTATAAAGTTCAAAAGTATACACATATTATTTAAAAATTATAAAAAGTGACAAACCATTTAAACTAACTTGAAAAATATTTTAAATTTTATAAAGTCAATTATTTTAAATCGTTTGAAAATTAAGAAACTCAGAAATTAATTATTGTCGGGGAGGGTCAAAATTGGGTGTCAACACCATGTAATTTTATTTTAGATTGTTAGAACAATTACAATTCTATGAAAACATGCATGTAATGAGAAATAAAATACAACAATTACAAATAATTAATCATTAAAAGTGTGACAAGAAACACCAAACAAGGGGTGCATTTTAATGTTTAAAAGCAATTCCTTATAATGTAACCAACGGTAAATCTGAACGTTGGTTAGTAGTAGCAAACTTTCACTAAAGTCAAAAATCACTAATTTGAGCCTGATAAAAATATAGAAAATTAAACTAAAGAAGTCTAATAGGGAGAAAACACACAAAAAATACAATATACACATCCTTCTTAAGATTTTAATAATAACAATGCATATGAAAAAAAGAGAGGATAAAATTACTACATAATTTTCGAAGTTCTTGTCTACACCTTCTCCCATAACCAATTAAAATTCAAGAGTCTTCTTATCGAATCAAACTAAAACATAAATCAAATAGTACAATGATGATATAAACACTCCGCCACTTGAACTATAAAAAAAATGAATAACTTTGGATTAGAGTCTCATAAAATCAGAAAGATGAATTGATATGGATAAAAATGGAAGTATCAAAAGATATCTTAAAGTTTTAAATTAATATTTAGAGGTTATGAATATGAAATGTATGAGAGTTATGGATTTAAGAGTAGCAATTGAATAGTTAATTAAATATTATTTAGGAGGAATGACCTGAAAGACCCTTGTACTTGACTCCGTTTGTCAGTTGAACCTTCATACTCATCACTTTGCCAACTAGACCCTTAAACCCATCAAAATACAACATTTTAAGCCCTTTTCTCCCCCGGTCAGTGTGCGTGTAATGGACGCGACTACACGTGGAATTCCACATCATTTTTTAGTGCCACACGCGAAATTAAGTGCTAAAAAAAATTTAAAAAAATGGATCAATTTTTTAATTTCTTAAACTTTTCAAATAGTCATCTTCTTCATATTTGGTCACAAATTGAGCACCAGATTCATACCCATTAGATCAAATTCTTCTTGATTTAACTTGTAAATTCAACTACAAGTTCACCAACACAAACTCAATGAACCCCAATCAAAAATTTTAATTAATTTTACAAATTCACAAGACCCATTTATTATTTTTTATGCTTTTTCAAACTTATCAATGGAATTTTAAAATTTTCAATAGTGACAATCATCCTTCACATTATCCACATCTCCTCGTTGAAACCATCTAATAAAAGAATGATACTAATATTTTTCAAACCTAATAACGAAAATTTTAGAAGAAGCTAAGGCTACTGATTTGTATATAAAAAAAAGAGGCGGAAAAGAGTGAATGTTGGGCTGGAGAAAGAAGAAAGTTGAGGGTTGTGGTGAGGGGTAGAGGAGAGAGGGCTGGTGGAGAAGAAGAAAGGGTGGATGTGGGTGAAGGACGGTTGAAGATGATGAATCTTATTTTTTAATTTTATTAAATTGATTAAACTGATTTTTTTTAAAGTAAAATATTATTTTAACTTACTTTCAAGCGCGTGTAATCATGCATATTTCCAACTCACCAATATTAATGTCACATAAGCTCGGTCAATGGTCAGAAGGGTTTAAAATATTGTGTTCTGGTGAGTTTAAGGGTTTGGTTGGCAAAGTGATGAATAGGAGGGTCCAACTGACAAACGGAGCCAAGTACAGGGGTCTCCCAGGTCATTCCGCCTATTATTTATGATAGTGAATATTTAAAGCAAATAAAAATAAATAAAAAATAAAGAAGGGTAAAACATCAGTACAAATTATATTTAATTAAATAATGTTATAATGTTACATATTAATAGTGAATAAAAAATAATTGCATCACATACTTCAAATAACTTTTTGATTTTCTCAATGAATTAACATACTAATTACCTCAGTGAATTTGATTTGAAATACATAAAAGTAAACGTTTTCACAAGGTTAAATAGTAGAGTAGTACTACATTAAGTTATTCAAATAATAATTAAGAGAAGTGAAAAATATTTAGTTTAATATTTGTTCAGACATACATTTCATGTGTCAAATAATATAGATACATTTGGTTTAACACCTTCTCACTTTAATATTTAGTATAATAATAATATAATATGATTTATTATTTAATATTTAATTAATTAAATAATTTATAATTTTATGATTTTAGTGTAAGGAAAAAATGATAATCCAAATTTATACTTCGGAGCTTTTCACTTTTAGTAATATATGATTAAAAATAAATTTATATATATAATGATTAACGGGTCATTTGTTACTTACTAATGAATATGATCACTTTATGATTCTTTAGCTTGCAATTAAGTTAGGAGGTGAAAAGGTTGTAAAAATATTGTGATTAATTAATATTTAACTTATGAAAGAACTTATGTAGCACACCTATAAAAAAAAAATACAAGCTTATCATTTCAAATGATACAAATAGAAGGATCTACCTACAAATGCAACATAAAATGTATTCATAGAAATAAGACCACACTAAATAAAGCATAAGTGTAATTTTGTCAATTTGAATTCCATACAATGGAGGGTACAAACCTATTTATAGTGATGTAACACCCCTACGAATTTCCTAATTACGCTCCATTCAACATGAATTTGTTGCTTCCTGGGCACCTACTCAAATAACCAGGGGTGCATGTTTAGATACTTGCAGTATGCACCGAAGATGACTTCATTATAAGTATCTCAAATCCAATGTAATAGTATAATCACTCTTACAATTTAAAATAGTCATTTTACATCTAACAATAAATTATCATATTTGAAATAGAACTATAATTATAAGTATGCAACACATTAAAAGATCATTCACAATGTATACCTATCATTTTAATTTGTTTTCAAGATTTTTGGAGGTTAATTTCTTTCTATATGACGATAACATCACCTATTAGAAAGTTAAAATTGTTAAAAATCAAACAAAATAAAGGAAATAAATTAAATAGATCAAGTCATAGTACTATGCCTAAGAATATACCTCAAAAGATTCTTACCTTTATTTTTCAATTTTTCACGGTCTTATATGATTTAGCCTCCAACTCAACTTATAAATATTTTTTTCCATTTAAAAAAACATAAAATCTTTATTTTTAAAAACAAACTTAATTAATTGGCACATCAAAAATTTAACCACATAACCAATTAGAGAAGAGAAAAAATAGAAGTAGAATAATTTTTTTTGGTAATAGAGCAGAAATACCAACAACAGTAAAAGGGAACAAAAAGAACATAAAACCCTATCAGTAAAGATTTTGGAATGAAGAGACAAAAACTAACTTTAATTCAATAGAGAGAGTAACACATTGTAATAAAGTAATATTAAATGCATTAATTGACATTATTTTTTAAAAAAATAAAATGGGATGAACTTTATATTCATGTTAATATCTATAAAAGTCACATAATTAACTACATACATACTCTTAATTATCATATTCTAGAAGATTACGTAAAGATAAAAGCTATTTCTCTACCTTTTTGCATTATTACAAGAAATAAAAAAAACAAAGAATTAGTAGCTATTCAATAAGGCGATGAACTTCCCAACTTATTTGTCTTTCTGTGATTTAATATAATTTGATTACAAATTTATAATAATTTAATGGTAATATTTTATGAAATGTTTTTTTACAATTTCGTATAACTTGAATATTGAAGAAATAGGTCATGACTAATCAGTAAAAATGTCCAACTTATAACGGACATTTTGGTAATTCATTTTTTCAACTTAAAAGGATTCCACTTTCAAAATAATGATATAATATATGCAAAAATGAAAATTTAGATATTAATATAACATAAAAATAAAAATTATGTTTTGGAGACTTAAGTACAATGAATTATGAAGTATGATATTATATTTTTATCCCAAAGATAATATTTATTATTGAAAATGATATTCATTAGTAAGTATATTTCGAGATTTTGAAATGTTAAAAACAATTGATAAATAAAAAAAATGAGAAAAATAGACTTTTGCAATGTACAAACAATTGATAAATAAAAAATGAGAAAAATAAAAAGCGAACAGGAAAAAATTAGTTTGACAGTCCATAAGAAGTGCTAAAATATTGAATAGAACAATTACCTTGAACGGAAAAGAAAGAAATTATATCTTTTCGCTGCTTCAATCGTATAAAATCTGCATAAAGCAAAATATATGTAATTAATTGGTGTTGCAAAGTTAAATTGGCATTCTATTATCCCAAAAACCTTGTATAAAACAACAATATATAATCACACATATAGATAGATATTCATGAAGAACACTAAAGAAAGAAAGAGATAATGGATCAATCCACGTTTAGAAAGATACAACCGACTTTATGAAATTTGCCATTTTAGAGCTGACCTTCCCTAAATTAAAATTCCGTTTTCATGTTGCCCAGAAGATTAAGCTGATATCTTTCTTCAGCATCGTCTCGTAATTGATTTTGTTGATAAAATATGAATGTTTGTTGCCCTTTAAAAATATAAAAAAAAATATACGTGATAAGAAAAAAGATCTTTCAATCTCAACAATAAGAAAATACAAGAGTTGAATGTGGAAGATAAAGAAATCTCTCAATTCTGAAAAATTTATAGGGGCTTATTCTTAGGAGGAAATAGTTAATATGTCAATGTGGTCATTGAATTCCCAGAAAAGAAACGGTTCTTTATTAAATAAAAGTAATGACTTTTGATCTTTTTTGTCTCCTCTAAAAATAAATTCAAATGAAGAGATTTTTTTAGAGTAGGGCAAAATGGTAATCCAATTTTGAAGTTAGAAGGTCCCCACATATAATAATATATGATTTTATTATATTATAAATTAAAATTTTAAAGATGCATGACGCCTATGCCTCAGGGCTTAGGAGCAATTTTGTGCTCTACAAGACTTTTAGTCTAAATTCGCTTTGCCGTTTGAAAAAAATCTCATTTTTATCCTTGAAATATGAATCATTTCATGTTACAATTTCGTTAACGACAAAGATATAGGATATAGCTGATATTAGAATGACGCAAATTTTAATTTTATTGTCACACACAACTAGGCATACCATATATTATACATAAATAATCAATCACTCTTCCCGATATACTTTCATACCATATTTTAAATTTGACAACTTGATATCAATACATAACCTTTGATAGCTTCAATATAGTTGTAAATTGTAAAACTTGAAACTTGAGAAAAAAAACAAAAGAATACCCAATATCTTGATTCAATATTATTCTTCAGCAATAAATTAGTAAGTTTAAATTTTAGACACTGTATTTTTATTCCGATTAAAAATCCTGGAACTGTCAACTTAAAAGTCTATTACTAGTATTCAAAATCAACGCAGTTGACCTATGAGTTTTACTCTCTAGCCGGCCCTGCAGGCTGCATCATTGTCCATTAAAAGTTTATATTTGTTTAAGAAGAAAAAGAGCAGGAAAATGGATGTTCCAATGTCTAGTGAAATGTTTCAAGGTCAGGCTCATATCTACAAGCATGCCTTCAGTTTTGCAAATTCCATGGTTCTTGGTTGTGCAATTCAATTAGGCATACCAGATGTTATTCATAGTCATAAGCAGCCAATGACTCTGTCTCAACTTGTTTCTGAGCTGAAACTTCTTCCTGAAAAATCAGATGCAATTCATCGATTGATGCGCCTATTGGTATACTCTGGCTTCTTTGCTACTACAGAATTTCTTGATGAAAACTCAGAAAGTCAACAAGGGTATGTTCTTACACCTTCTTCTAAGCTGCTTTTGAAGAGTGAGATCCCAAACTTGTCACCTTTTGCTAGAGCAATGGTTGATCCTGTTATGGTGAATCCATGGCAATCTTTGGGGGATTGGTTTCTAGGAAACGAAACCACCCCATTTGAGACAGCACATGGTGCACCCATGTGGCAATTCTGTGACCAAAATCCAAGATTCAACAATGTTTTCAATGAAGCAATGGCTAGCGATTCCCAAATGATGTGTTTGGTTGTAAAGGACTGCAAACAAGTTTTTCAAGACATGGATTCCTTGGTTGATGTTGGAGGTGGCACTGGAATTATAGCTAACACTATTTTGGTTGCATTTCCTCATCTAAAATGTACTGTGTTGGACCTACCTCATGTTGTTGCTAACATGCCAGACACAGAAAATTTGAAATATGTAGGAGGTGACATGTTTCACTCAATTCCCTCTGCTGATGCCATTTTGTTTAAGGTAACACGATTCTAGCTTTTGTTTACAAACTGCTGGTGGTACATCTCTAATTGGAAATTTGATATGCTGTGATTGATGCACCCTCGAATTTCCTCAATCTGATTAACTTGAGGGATGAAAGGTCTTGTAATTCCCTCCCTCTTGGCCTCAACTAACAAGTAAACACTCCAACTTTGAATATGCACATCTAGACACCTCAACTCGTCTCCATTGTATCAGTTAAACATTTCAATTTACAAAATGATTATCTAGACACCTCCAAATTTTATGTCACGTCAGCGTCAGGTGTGCACCAGACACAGTGAGGCCGAGTTGGAGTGTTCAGTTGCCACTTGAGATCAAGTTGAGGAGTCTAGATTTGCACTCTCAAAGTTGGAGTGCTTATTTATTACCTAAGACCAAATTTGAGTGTTTGTTTATGTATTATGCCTTCAGAAATTCCTTTGCAACTTGCTGAACATTCATATTGAACATATAGCGAAGTAAACAAAACAAAGATCATAGGTTTGAGAGCACTGCACCCTTCATAAAAAATAAATACACAAGGGGCGTGATGAAGATATAATTAAGTAAATAACTTTACCTCACATCTCAAGAGTTCGTATTGACTTATGTAGTATTTCAATTATTCCCTCCATCCCAAAAAGATTGCCTTAGTTACTATTTAGACAATCAAAGATATTTTCCTTGATCTTAATTTTTTTTCCAAATAATTTTTAAATATTTAGAATTGTTAATTTTTATGTAGTTTCTTAATATATAAATTTTATTTTAAAAAATTAAAACATTATACGTCCGAATTTACACCAAACATTAGTTACTTTGATCCTCATATTCCGTATCAAGACACTCTTTTTGGAAGACTATATAGATTATGTATTAAAGGCTATAGGTCATCATTCATCAGTTCGTGATGTTTACAATGTCTTGTTTAATTTCAGTTACGTTTTTATCTTGCTAGAAGGGGGAAAACAGGCTATTCGAATCCCTGTTCTTCTGATCTCCTCTCGTCTGTTTTGTTGCTCATGCCAATGACTAACAAAACAGTTTAAAAACTTTGTCCTATGGTTAAGAAAATGTGAGTTAATTTTTGCAGCATGTGATGCATAATTGGAGTGATGAAAATTGTGTGAAGATCCTAAAGAGATGTAGAGAAGCTATCAAGGATAAAAATGAAGGAAGAAAAGGGAAGGTCCTTATCATTGACATGGTATTGGGTAGAGATGAAGAAGCAACAAACATGACTGAAGTGAAGCTCATTTTTGATGTACTAATGATGGTTTTAGTCACTGGAAGGGAGAGAACTGAGAAAGAATGGGAAAATCTATTCCTTGAGGCTGGCTTCATGAGCTACAAGATTACACCTCTCTTTGGCCTAAGGTCCCTCATTGAAGTTTTTCCTTAAAATATTATGCAAGGATTAAAATAAATTGATGAACTACATGTATTGTCGTACCCTTGTAGTTCTTGCCTTGTGTTGTATATTGTGTTTCCATTATCACACTATTTTGTTGTTGTTATTGTTTCTTTCTTTCTTGTAGACTTTACATTGCTTTTCTTATTAACGACTATGCTTTCTTCATTGTTTCTTGTTATTTTACTTGGGTTTGATGCACTTAAGCCAAAGGTTTTTCAGAAACAACCTCTCTACCTCCTCGAGATAGTGGTAAGATCTGTGTACACTCTACCCTCCCTAAACCCCACTTAGTGTTGTTATTGTTGTGATGAACTACATGTATTGTTAAGGAAACAATCATATGAAATTATGGAGCGTGCGACTAGCTCATCGAACCTTTTTAAATATATGCTTCTTTATACTTCCTCCTGCAAACTATAGCCACAAGTCATGTACACAATAAACTAATTTTAGCAGTTAATACCAATGTGAGGCCTGCTTGGACCTTTTCCCTAAAACTGAATGTCCACAACATCAAAACTTAATCGGACCTTTTCCCTAAAACTAAGCAAAAGAGTGGTTCAGTTTCAATGCTAAAAGACAAGAGAAGTCATAGGATAAAATAAACATGAGAATATGCTCTTGGAAGGATAGAGCTATTATTGGTATGGCACACATTTTTATTTTTGGAATAACAAGAAAAAAGGGAGCTGTTACAATTCTGAGCATGCCATCACAAACCTAATTACATACATGAAGATAGATCATAACAACCTTTGTTCTATCCATAAAATATAGCTCATCACAAGCTAGTTTCAGCAACATGGTTGAAAACTTTCTGAGCTAATGGAAACACATAATAATGTTGAAAGAGCCAGTGAACTCTTCAAAGCACAGACTCATATTTACAAACATGCATTTGCTTATGCAAATTCCATGGCCCTGAATTGTGCCATTCAGTTAGGCATACCAGATATTATTCATAACCACAAAAAATCAATCACTCTTCCTGATCTACTTTCAGCACTCAAACTTCCCTCATCAAAATTAAATGGCATTCATCGACTAATGCGTCTGTTGGTGCACTCTCAATTCTTTGATATAACAAAGCTCGAAGAAAACTCAGAAACAGAAGGATATGTTTTGACAACTTCTTCAAGGCTGCTTCTTAAGAGTGAAATCCCAAATTTGTCACCTTGTGTTCGAGTAATGGTTGATCCTGTCCTTGTCACTCCTTGGCAATTATTGGGAGAATGGTTTCACAAGAATGAAGAAGCGACGCCATTTGAGACAGCACATGGGGTGCCTATGTGGGACTTTTGTGCACAAAATCCAATATTTGACAGAGTTTTTAATGAAGGAATGGCTAGTGATTCCCAAATGACGAGATTAGTTGTTAAGGACTGCAGGGAAGTTTTTGAGGGACTGAACTCATTGGTTGATGTTGGCGGTGGCACTGGCATTGTAGCTAAGACCATCTTGGAGGCAGTAACTCACTTGAAATGCACTGTCCTTGATCTTCCACATGTTGTTGCCAATATGCCACAGAGTGAGAATTTAATCTATGTAGGAGGGAATATGTTTCAGTCTATTCCCCATGCTGATGCAATTTTACTTAAGGTATGCACAAAAGTTTCATCCTTAACATGTTCTAGTTTTATTTTGCTTGATATTGGAGGGGGGCTGGAATTACAGAAAAGAAATTTGGCAGCATTTCCTCACCTAAAATGCACCATGTTAGACCTTCTTCATGTTATTGCTAAAATGCCACAGACAGAAAATTTGAAATATGTGGGAGGTGTCATCTTTCAGTTACTATACGGTTTCTGTATTAAAGGCTATAGGCCATCGGTATCATGAGCTTGCTATTGGGGTTGAGTTAGGCTCAAGTATCATATGTTTACTTTTTTTCTTGCTAGAAGAGAGAAATAGGCAATTTAAATTCCTATTCTTCAGATTTCCTCTTGTCTGCTTTTTTGCTCATGCCAATGTCTAACAAAACAGTTAAGACTGTCCTATGCTTGAGAAAATATGACATTTTGCAGACTGTTATGCATAATTGGAGTGATGAAGATTGTCACGAGTTTGTGATGTTTACAGTGTCTGTTATCCTGTCCATGTCAATGTCCAACAAAACAGTTAAGAAACTGAGAAAACATGACATAATCTTTGCAGCATGTTATGCATAATTGGAGTGATGAGGATTGTGTGAAGATACTAAAGAGATGCAGAAAAGCTATCAAAGATAAATATGAAGGAAGAAAAGGGAAGGTCCTAATCATTGACATGGTATTGGATAGAGATGAAGAAGAAGCAGACATGACTGAAGTGAAGCTCATATTTGATGTACTAGTGATGGTTGTAGCTACTGGAAGGCAGAGAACTGAGAAAGAATTGGAAAAGCTATTCCTTGAGGGTGGTTTCATGAGCTACAAGATTACACCTGTCCTTGGCCTAAGGTCCCTCATTCAAGTTTTGCCTTAAAATTTTCTGCTCTATGTCTCTTAAACTTCATTTGTTTTCATTAAGATTAAAACGTCTGAATCTGAACGATTAAGATACTGTCCCTAGATCTGAATACCAAATGATTAAGATTGTTTGTTTTTCAACATCTAAATGTGCATAATCTATTTATTTGTAAACAAAATAAATTTACAATTCAAATAAAAAATTAATTAAATATTAAAAAAATATTAATTGAATAAAATAAAATCATTATTTGATAAAAGAATGTAATATTTATGTTCACTAATGATAGTAGAGATGGGTTTTAGTGATGGTGATGGTGATGATGGTACTGATTGGCGTTAGTGGATAGTAATGATGGTGTTGATAGTTCTGATGGTGGAGGTGGTTGGCGTTGTAATGGTTGTCAATTACTAAGTCATGAGCCGCTAAAGAATGATCAAATCCTCAAGTACATAGAGCCTTCATAGCATATATTGGAATACTGAAACAATTGAATATGACATCCCCACCAAACAAATAGCAGAAGAATGTTAAATATGGATGCTGAGTCCAGATGGTGGTACCGACTTCAGCATTACTGGTATCTTCATCTAGAAAGGAAGAGTAGGCTCTCATTAACTATCTTAAATGGTGCTGCAGGACTTAGTGAGGTAAATATGAAATGCAGTAAAACATATATGACAATCTGAAACTATAACTGATACTTATATTGAAATTTGTAACTGAAACTGATAACTGGACTGAAACCGAACTGACAGTTATTCTTGAAACCTTATTTTGTCAGGAAATATTCTATTATGATAAGTTAAAAATAATGAACTTGCATGTGTGTGACTGGTGCTACGTATGGGGAGGGCCAACGTAGCTTACGAGCAAGAATGGGGTAGCTAACAACTGCCGCTTTGGCACTCATGCTCGGGGAAGTGGTAACTTCGCCCAGCTGAATGTGATCAGATTAATGTACTGAAACTGGATGCAGGAATTACACAAAATGCATACATTACGACAATCAAGTAATTTTATTCACACAGAAGTACAACATAATGCAATTATTTATCTGAAAACTGAGCTAGGATAGAATACGGAGAGTTAAGCACTCTGCTTGTCCCCTACGAACTTAACCTCAAAACTTCTTTCAAACACTTGGTAGACATGCTTTTGTCAATAATCCATTTAGGAAGGTAGCCTTAACGTACCTCAACTTTCGACTGAAACTTGCGTTTTTAACATCCCAGATATCCGTCAAATCCCGAAATCTACAACCATCAGGCCTGAACACATCAACACAAGATAGTTCAATCAAATTTTGACTAATTCCTAATTTCCTAATTCCATTCAGGGATTCTTTCAATTCCACAAGTAAACTACTACAAAAAAAAATTGAGCTTTATGATTTCATACTATCCCAATAATACCAATTTGTCAGTTCAAGATAGTGAGTTCACTTTTGGAAGCGATTCCTCCAACCATACCCTTTAACTTGAAGGGTTTGTTGAAATCTCAACATTAGAGAAATCAAAGATTGTATTGATGAAAATAATGTTGAGTTATAACCTCCTTTTATAGGAAGAATCATAGACTCCTAGGTTAACTATACTTAGAGTCCTACTACAATACATATTACTACTATAATAATAATACTAATGCAATTATAAATAATCTAATCCTAATCGTAATATAATCCTAGTCGTAATATAATCCTAATCATAATATAATTCCTGTCGTAATATAATCCCAACTTCGTTTGACCTGTTCCTTTGACATGTTTCAATCGTCAGCTTCCTTCTTCATCAACACTTGTTATAGACACGTTAGTCAGCTTCGTTGGACTTGTTCCACAGTTACTCCTAGCTTGATTCGAATATGCAGAAAAAAAACTTTGAATACCCAGCAAAAACTTGTTTTGTCAATGCTTCGGTATGAGTGTGATATCTAGTCGTTGCTTGTGATAGTTCATCTGCAGATTGATACGAGTAGTTCCACCAGTAAAAACACTTAAGAGTAGTATGATTATTCCTACCACATATTTAACATGACTCAATATTATTCCTCTCCTTATTTTCACTTTGAGAACTTTTATTGTTTAGAGAACCTGGTCCATATTGACTGTTCTTAGAACATGTTCCCTGTCCAGCAGGCTTGAAACCTGTTTCACTGAAGTTAATGTTGTTGTTTCCTCTTCCCCTGCCTTTTTGAGCAGATAATATCATGTTGTGGTTTTGTTGTGGCACATCTTCTTCATATTCCCTTATATCAAAACCTGTGAGAGCATAAACAAATTGATTAAGAGTGGAATATGGTGTCTTACCTAATATGACAAAGGTCTTGTATTTGAGACCTAAACCTCTAGCAAAATTAATTATTTTTGTTGCTTGAATATAAGCTTTTTCCAAGCATTCCCACATCTCCTTGGTCAAGGTGCTTGAGATTCAACTCCTTAGTAACACATCTTTCTCCTTCCAATCATCAATGTTGCCACTATCTTTTGCATCCTTCTTAACTTTTACAACTTTCCGAGCAGTCTGTCCAATGGAACAACTACTTTTACTTGGTTCATAGATGAGATACGTTAGTTTCATCACCTGAATCAATTGGGATATTTGTGTCCTCCATATGAGATAGTTTGTTGGCTTAGATTTAATGGAGCAAGCGGCAATGATTTGGTGAAGTGAGGAGGTTGACATGGTTTCGGTAGAAGGGGCCATTGCAACGTGTTTTTTTTTTTATCAATACTCAAAGAGCGGAAGAACTTTTATGCTCTAATACCATGTTGAAATCTCACGTCTAAGATTAGAGAAATCAAGGATTATTTTGATGAAAATAATGTTGAGTTACAACCTCCTTTTATAGGGAGAATTGTAGAGTCTTAAGTTAACTATACTTAGAGTCCTACTACAATACCTATTACTACTATAATAATAATAATAATAATAATAATAATAATAATAATAATAATAATGCAATTATAAATAATCTATTCCTAGTCGTAATATAATCCTAATCATAATATAATTCTAGTCGTAATATAATTCCAGCTTTGTTGGACCTGTTCCTTTGACATGTTCCAATCGTCAGCTTCTTTCTTCATCAACAATTGCTGCAGACACGTCAGTCAGCTTCGTTGGAACTGTTCCTTTGACATGTTCCAATCGTCAGCTTTCTTCTTCTTCAACAGGGTTCTCGTTGAATTCTTGACATTTCGGGTAATGTAACTATTCATAAGTTAAACTAGTGTTAATTGACCCAAATTAACTAAAACTCTGATGGAATTCTTACCTTGGATAATCCAACCTTATTCTCTATTTTAGACTTTAAATAAAGAGTTCTTTATGTTTTCAAATAATTAATTCCAATCCGATTCTCTATTTTACTCTTCAAAAAAGAATATTTTGTCTCTTCTTAATATTATATTATTATTTTCTTATTTCATAATATAAATCCCTTCTCTCTCTTTTTTTTTAAATAATCACTTTATATAATTTTCATGTGATATAAAATTATTTTTCAAATTCTTTTTTAATATAAAATTATATTTTATTCTAAAATTCTAAATAACATAAATTGGAAGCAAATATTAATAATATACAAGTTCATGAACAATTCAAATAAAAGTGAAATCATTAATGAATATAATTACATAAACATTACATAAATACTCAATTTTTAAGATTATTACGTTGCTTTCATAAATGTTCTATTAACACATTACTAAGTTCAAAATAAGTATTTTTGTCCTCAATTTTTTTTTTCATGTATAGCTAAAATTTGTTCAAATCGAAGATTTTCATCTATCAGCATTTTTGTTGTTGCAGTTGCGTCCCGTCTGAAAACAAGTCTGAGCTTTCACCTCATGGAGCGCCGGTTCCTGCCGCCTAGGCCAAACAAACACATATTCTAATACTTTATGGTATGTCAATTCCAAAATTATCATTCCCGTCAAATTTCCATCTCTGAGTCACATATATCTAATCAAAATTAGATTCGAATATATTTGAATACATTAACTCTCTTTCCCCTCTCTATGTATATATATTACAGAATGTAATTGGTATATATATATAGGCTTTAATTTCTTGCTTGCCTCCATCTTATCTCGCTAGTCTCTCTCCTTTCTTATTCGCCTCTCTCTTCTTAGCTCGCCTATCTTTCTATGTATATGTATTTTAGAGTGTATATGATAGCAAAAAAAATATGTATCAGGTGTATTGACTTGAAATATGATACTACTGAGATAATATGTAATTATTTCAAATAAGAAAAATTCATAAATATGGTAGGAATGTTTATGTAATTAGATAGTTTTTCCTTATGTGTTTCTATTGTCCGACCCCTTTATACTAAACGCACGTCCGAATGAGGTTATAACTTATTTTTGTGTTTGTTTAAAACATATATTATATACACATATTTTTATTTATCCAAACATGATAGAAATAAGTCTATTCAAACATATTCTAAAACCTTCAGCAACCATAGCCTAGTTTTTAAAGTCACCGGAATTATAAGATCATATATACGAGCAGAAATCTCTTGCGTGAATTCAGCCTTTTATATCTTTTTTGTATTACTCGCTGGTTTCAATTATTTATGTGAAGTTGTTTTGCTGACAGAAGTAGTCTTAGCGTAATTGATAAAGTTATTATTATATGATTAGAAGTTCATGGATCCTTATAGTAATTAAAAGAAATATATTACATAAATTGAGACAAAGGGAATACTTTTATTAATTTTAGAAATGTTATATTACCTGTGTTTCATCTGATTAACCATCTTTGAAGGGGGAATCTTATACTAAAAATTTAGTTGGTTGACTATTTAAGCTTTCACCTTGTTGATGAGAATTTGATTCACACTTTGTAAATTAAAGTTGTGCAGGGTTCAATTTTGTGGGAAAGTCAAATTCCTTAACTTGCACTGATGATGCAACTATATTTGCCTGTTCATACATTAATACATTATCGTGTGCCAACATTCAACTATGTCATTGCAGTAAATTGAAGTAACAGCTACTTAACTAGTTGATACTTGACAGCCTGTGATACTCATACAACCATACTTGATGATCAAGAGTCTCAGGGACGACTTTAATAAATCGGTGGTCTAAAGCCAAATTCAAATGGAGGCCTTAAATTTGAATATATATATTTTTATGAAGTATATTATAGTCAATTATTTAATCTTTCTTATAGTCATAATTTGTCAAACTTCTACTTCTTTGTTTTTTTATGAAAAGTTTTTATTTTCTACAAATAATACCCGATATTTTTTTTAAAAAAATACTTATAACTTATTATTTTTTTAATAAAAATGGGGCCCCTCAAATTTTGGGGCCTAAGGCAGCTGCTTTTTTTTCAAAGTTGTAGAGCCGCCCCTGAAGAGTCTAAAAGTCTATGTACAAAAAAAAAAAACTTTAACGTTTCATTTTATTTGTCTAACTTTTTCTTTTATTTGTTTAAAAAAGAATGTTTCTTTCCTATTTCGGTAACTCTGTAATTCTAAATATTCAAGTGTTTTTGACAAACAAATTGGAACGGAGGGAATAGTTAAACTTGCACAAGGAAATTATTTTAAATATTCAATTTTCAAACTGCCGAAAGTTGAAAAACAATTATATAGTGTACCACTTGATCTACTATTGGTATTTTCCCGTTTTGAGTGACCTGTATATTCAATTGAATTTAATTTCTATACACGACAGTATAAAGAAAACGGAAAAGGGTCAAAATGTTTTTAAACTATATGAAACTGAACAAAAATATCCTAGTTACTAGTTTGGTCTAAAAATGTCTTTGTCGTCCGGTTCGAAAATGCTTCTATTATTAACTTATTTTAAGTCCATTATATGTTCAGCAGAATGATGGCATTGGTAGGCATAAATTTGAAGAAATAATCACATGGAGACTAGAAGTCAAGAACATAACAACTAGCTATACGTTACTTATCAAAATTCTGTTGAGATTTCCATACAAGTTTTTAATTCTTTGCTACACATGTAAGTAAATTAGGCACAAATAATATATATATAAAAAAGATGCCACTTGGAACTCTTATTCTTGACTACTCTGGTTTCTAGGAGGAAGAGAAAAAAAATGGTTTTCCAAAAAGAGTACCTTGATTTGTTGTTGGTCCCAAGTGGGCTATTCATCATGTTCACTTATCATCTCTATTTGCTCTATAGATACCTTACTATCCCTCATACCACTATCATGGGCTTTGAAAACAATGACAAGAGAGCTTGGGTTGAAAGAATCATGCAGGTAAAGTATGTACTTATAGAAACAGATTTAAGATTTAAACTTGATGATTCTGGCCTTTAAAGCTTTTCGTGGTAAACATTATTTTATTTTTTAAAATTATGAATTCAAAATTTAATATTTGTTGAAATCAATGGCGGAGCCACCTCTTTCCTAAGAGAGTCACTACTTAAAAATCAATAGTTTTCTATTGAAAAATGTTCAATGGCGATTTCCACAAATATTTTATTGTATTGGTGGAAAAAAAACAAAAATAATAATGTTTTCATGTGGAAAAATTAGGAATTGTTTTCCACCATGCATTTTCCCAGTGAACTCGTTCGATGAGAAATGAGTGGAAAAATCATGATCTATAGCACAAAATTTCCACTAATTCGTAGTAGGAAAAACCGTTATTTCCAGTAATGAGTAATTGATCTCCTTTTGTCATAAAATTACACTTCATAGATAGGTCAATCCCCCCTAGTCGAAACTTTAGTAATTTTCCACTTGTTTAATTATGTTTGAATTCAATTGAACTCGTTAAAAATATAGGTTGCATCTAACTTATCATTTTTACTAAATCTTGCAGGCTTCAGATACCAAAATTATAGATACAGCTCTAAATGTTTTAGAATCCAATAACAGTAATGCAACATACTTGGCAACAGTTTCATTATCATTGAGTTCTCTCATTGGAGCCTGGATGGCTAACAACACTATTTTCACTAGTGTACTAATTTATGGTGACACAAGGCCAGAAACAATGTCAATCAAGCTCATAACTCTACTAATCTTCTTCTTGATGGCTTTTGCATGTTTTGTACAATCATCTAGATGCTTCATTCATGCAAATTACTTAATCACCACACCAGATACTGATATACCAATTAGTTATGTTGAATTGGCTGTTATAAGAGGAGGTGAGTTTTGGTCACTTGGGCTTAGATCACTTTATTTTGCAACAACTATACTCCTATGGTTTTTTGGTCCAATTCCCATGTTTATTACTTCAATTGGGATGATTTTCTTCCTCCATTACCTTGACAAAAACACAAAGCAATTGCACGATCATCGTTCTTCTAGAACAAGAAAACAGGTTTACAAGAGAGTTGAAGAAGCTACAAACAGGGCAACTCTGCTTTAGGCCAAATTTCCTAAATAATTGTTTGTTTAATTTGTACAAAAAAAAAAATGCCAAGAGATAATTTTGGTAATTTGTTGTAATATAGTTGGTAAATAAGTTTACTTACAATCACAGCCACCAAGTCAAGTTCAAAATGTATAAGCTACTATCATTAAGTATGAATGTTACTTGTAAGATATATCTATTCAATACCTTAAGCAATAGGTTCCTTTTAAGCAACAACATTTTTTTGCCAATTTCATATATCACAAGCAACATTCAAATTCTACCAATCTCACAAATATTCAAACAAGAACATAAGAAAGGAGAAAAAAATAATAATAAATGGTATTCCACAAAGAACACCTTGATATTTTCTTGGTGCCTAGTGGATTGTTCATCTTGTTTGTTTACCATCTCTTTCTTCTCCAAAGATATATCAAGAATCCTCATACTACTGTCTTTGGATTTGAGAACAATGATAAAATTGCTTGGATTCAAAAATTTATGCAGGTAAGTATTAATAAATCTCCTATTAGTCCATCATGATTTTAACATTTTTGCGTGTCCATGCGTCTAGACATGGTTTGGTTGAAATTTGAAGAAAAAAATACTCCAGTATTTGAAATTGTGTTTGGACATGAAACCACAGTTATGTTTTGTTACTAAAAACTAATAAAAGAAAAAACATGTTTTTCAAACTACAAATGATTTTCCTTACTTGACTTCTAAGTAATTTCATATTACTGGCTCCAACTAAATACTTTGTTACTCAAAGATTTCATTAAAATATTGTGATTTGTTAATATTATCTTTTAACGAATATCTTTCATTCACCAACCAAATACCAGAAAACATTTTCCAATTTTGTTTATTCAGGATAACATTTTGTTTTTTATTTTTTTTCAGACCGAAAACCGGGATGTTATGACAGCCTTATATGTTCTATCAGCAAATAATTCAGGAGCAACATTCTTAGCAACTGTGTGTTTAACTTTGAGCTCTCTAATTGGAGCATGGATGGCAAATACTTCAACTATTTTTAGTAGTGAATTGATATATGGTGACACAAGGGCATCTACTTTGTCAATTAAGTACATAAGTCTTCTTTTATGTTTTTTGGTTGCATTTTCATGTTTTGTTCAATCATCAAGATGTTTCATCCATGCAAATTACCTAATTAGTATACCAAATAGTGAAGTTCCTTCAAGCTATGTGGAGTTGGCTGTGATTAGGGGAGGTGATTTTTGGTCTATTGGGCTTAGAGCTCTTTATTTTGCTATAACTTTGTTGTTATGGTTTTTTGGTCCAATTCCAATGTTTGTTACTTCAATTGGGATGGTTTTTCTTCTTAATTATCTTGATACCAACAAGAGCCCATTGGTGCAACATCATTCTTCTAGCAAGTTTAGAGGAAATCATGTTATTTGTCAAGGGAATTAGTTAAAAATTGAATTTTGTAACTTTGAGATGTAATAAAAGCAAAAAAAGATCTCCTTTACCTATTACTCCCTACATTACAATTTGTTTGTCTTGTTTTGACTTGACATTGAGTTTCAGAAAGTAGAAAAGACTTTTGAATTTGGTGATCTTAAACTAAAGATATATAAAATGTATCAAAATGTCATTTAATTTTGTGGTCTAAACATGTTATGTAGAAAGTTATAATCAAAAAGTTGTCCAAAAAAAACATTCTTTTTTTGAAGGAAAGCTATTTATAATGTTTGACTAAGATAGTCCATTAACTGGTTTCTGCCCATTGTCTATAAGAAAGGGAAAGGAAAAATTAAGAAGATTAGCTTTGGGAGGGAAATTATTGAGCCCAAATTACACCCATTAGTCCTTCAGATCCATTTATATCATGTGTATATCTCTTTATATTCAGTGATACACTAGACCTATAAATAATATACACCCGAAATACAAATACAAATTACTTATTTATAAATTGGGATTCAGAAAATATTATTGTTCTTCTTTCTTTTCGAGTTTTGTTATGAAATTCTAATCAAAACTAATTCTAAAATTCACACCACTCCATCAAAATTTACATATAAGCTCTAATGAATATTACCAATCGTTTGCAATAACACTCAATTCAAACAAATAACAATTTCGCCAAACTTTTTATGATTGTCAATATAGTTTACAATTTTGTAATTGTTTCTTATAGTCATTATTAAATTATGAGTGAATTGTGATTACTTAGTTTGATAAATATCTCTTTGAATTTATTATAGGAGACTACTAGGAGTTCAATTATACTTATCATGATTCAGCGTAACTAGCTCTTTTTGTGTTGTTGAGAAAATGGAAAGAGCCTAATCCCTTACTTTTCTTAATATATGTTACTATAATCAGTAAAGTGTTATTCTCAATCCACAAACATGATGGCTCCTTCGGGGGACTCTGGCTTAGGATCACGTGAGGACAGTGGAGGAAGGGGCTTTCGATTGGACTGATTAATTTGAAAGTTATTCCCTTGCTAATCCCAAACCTATCACAACAAGTCAATGACTGGCACATGTCAAGAAGAATTCAGAGGTGTGCTACTGTGATGCTTGGTAGAGCCTCCCTACTGATGTATACAAGCGCTACAATCTCTGCCCTTCAGATGAGCACGTTGTGCGCATGGGGTAAATCTCTCACCGTGTAATAGCTAGCCTGCAAACCACACAGGGATGTATATTTTGTAATTATTGTAATTTAAGTATAAGTACCTAAGAAGTTGTAACTAAAACTTGACAATAGAATGAGTATTATCCCTATTTACTTATAGTACTCCTAAATTAACTAACCTACATGTAGCCAGTCCATGGGCTCATGGTCTGCCAAACTTGGCCGAATGGTCCACAAAAAGACATGTTTGGACCATAAGTGAGCCCAAGTAAGAGGTTTGGACAAAAACTTGGGATATTTTCCACTTTTGCCTTTATTTTGTGCTAATATTTAATTTTTATCTTTCGAGATAAATACTTATTCTTTTGCGGAGCATAAGTTTATATTTTTACATTATAATATCCTATAAATCATGTCTCGCATCCTTAAAAAAATTATGACCTATTTGGCTAAGTTCGATTGCTAACTGAAAAACTTAAAGGTTAACTCATATAAAGGACACAACTTAGAAAGTCAATTTATTTAAAATGAAACTCGTGCAATTAAATGAAAAAAATTCCCACTAAAAGATATGTAGTTGGCTCCAAATCCAATATCCACGAGGCAACTAGTGACATTTTTGAATGAGTTGCCTCTATTATTTAAAAACACATTACTTGCGCCATATTATACTATATGAAAATATAAATTTATGTAGAGCAAAAATTATTTATAATTACGGTGTCAGAAATATTTTTGATATACTTATTTTTTTACTTAACTAGTATATTGAATGATAAAAATTAAAGAAATTTGAGGGAGAAAATTATAGACCGTGCCAAAATAAAGATATTTATGTGACCCATAGGACTTTTATTCAAAGAGTTTATCTACATATGTAATTTGTAAATATAGGGAGGTCCCTATTACCCTCACTAGTAATATTTTCCATTTTCAGAATATAACAAATGTTCCTTAAAATATATAGATATCCAACAAACTTTACAAATATTAGGAAATTTGTCTTCTTGTGGAGTCCTAGCTAATGAGAAAGGAGTATTAATTTCATTAGCTTCTTACGTTTTTATTTAATAAAGAAATAGTAGTAGTAGTAATATTTGTGAATGCTTACAATAATTGCGTCTTGGCAAACCAAAAATTAAAGATTGATATGTCCCAGAAGAAACAATTAATAGAAGATGGAAAGTAAAATAAAAATGAAACTTTTTTCTAAAGGCTAAAAGAGGGCTATAAGTAGTGTAGGATAGCAGCAGCAAACAACCCAAAATGAATTATGAATATGAGTTTGGTCATAGGTGTTTTTTTTTTTTTCTGGTACCCATATTGGAGCCCGACTAAATTTGAATTCGCGCCGAAAAGTCCCATTGAGGATAAAGCGTTTTCTAACAAAGACGACTTCATAGTCAAGAAGGGATCGAACCCAAGACCTTTTTGGATAAGGATGAAAAAATACTTACTACTCTATCACGAACCCTTGTTAATTGGTCATAGGTGTATTTATTGCAAAGAAGAACATCATCAATTAAAAATGAGACAATTCAAAATGCCACTATTCAATCATAATTCTTATTGTACGAGAACAAATTAATTATTCTGGTTTTTCTTCAAATTTAGGAGTTAAAAATTACTCCATTATTTTCTTATTGAAATATGTTTAGCAGCTATTTCCATAGATATTTAAATTGAATCAGTGAGAAAAAAAATAAATAATAACATTTTCATAGGAAAAAATTAGAAAGTTTTCCATTATTTAAGTAAGAATCTCTTTTTCACTATGCATAAAAATAACTAAAAGAAATCATATTTTATAGCATAATTTTCTCATTGATTTGCAGTTAAAAAAATATTTTATTTTTAAAGTGATGTGATTTGATAAAATTAATTTGGTAATTTCTTCTTCTTTCTTCACGAAATTCCCTTGTTGGACATTTGACTAAGTTAAATTTACATTTTAAAAGGTTCAATGAAAAATGTAAAAAAAAAAAAATTACCAAAAACTTACTAATTCAACTCTCAAACCTTATACCATTTACTTAAGAGGAGGGAAAATCCGGACTATTACGTCGTAATCAAGGAAGTGTTTTAATGATCAATGAAATAAGTTCAAAATCCTGATTAAGTGATTTTGTCACACATGTTCAAATCCTAATTAACAAAGCTACCAATATATACATTGATGAGACAAAGCAAATACTCCATAAAATTAATCAGACTACACACAAGTTTATTCGAACATCACCACCATAAAAAAAAATCTTAATTATCGCACTACACTATAAGAGTGGTAATAATGCAACCTATATCTAACCTATAATTTAGAGCTTCCAAACATTTTCGTCTCATTATTAGCATTATTAATAGCTTTTTTTAATTACCAATCTAATCTAAAAGTATAGACATAGGGAAGATTCATTAATCATATCTAGGTTTCTTGTAGTGGCCCTTGCTTCACAACAAAAATGTAATTTGTACTATAAAACCAAAATTTAATAACACCTCGAAACCTACAATCAAATTTTACAGGCTAGCCCCATTTATTTTTTTCTTTTAAAGCTGGCTAGCCCTAAAGGCTTTAGACTCAGGCTAACTACTTTTGAAATATGAATTTTTTTAGTTTTTACCACTCTTAGTTATTTACTGTAAAATACAGATTTCATTAACACGTTGGATAAATTGAGGCTTCCATTTTGAAGTTATAAATAGAAGACCTAATTAATATTCTTTTTAAAAATTATGTTATTTTTTTCTGTTTATAGCTTTAGCTTTACTGCTGATGGCTGTTCCATCAACTGTTTGATGCTTAGAAAAAGGCTGTATTGAGAAAGAAATAGGTTGAATTTACTGCTTGAAGTTTTAAAATATTCGTAGTAAAGATAATGTTTGTAGTATTATTATTCGATTGTCCCTATAAAGTCGGACGTTTGTTCCAACAGCTCAAAATAATTACTAAAAGATGGTATTTTGAAAAAAAAAGTTTTTATTTTTTAATGTTTTCCTAAAATTAGAAGAGGAATAAAATTGAAGTTAGGTTGGAAACAATTTGTGTTAAACTGGGGGGGAAATTCCAAAAATAAGTTTTATGATTTTTTAGCAAATATTAATATTGATGTCATGCAATTTAAATAATTAATCTCAACTTATTTGACACTGAAACATAATAATAATAATAATATTATTGTTATATTTTTTCTATAATCATGTAAACGATATCGTTAGTTATCACGCTACATTTTTGAGAGTCAACTTAAAAAATGTGTTCCAGTTAAAAACACCATTTATAATCAAACAATGCGAGCATAATTATGAGAACAATTACAAATTTACAACATAGATATCACTCATAAAAAGTAAATAAACTCTTAATTGAGTATCCTACTTTTTTGTACGTACAAGGTTCAATTACATGGATGTAACTCAATACTCATAAAAGTAAAACAAATTTAAATGAGAACCCTACTTTTTGAAACTACCTTAGTACTACTCTACGTAGAAATAAATTATAGTATTTATTACTACCACTTATTCATGAGTGCTGCCTAACTATAGAAATTTAATGTTGCAAATTGTAAGGATTTGTCGTACAATATGTAATGTATACTTACTTGTCTAGGTGCTTTATGTGTACGTTGTTGACTTAAGTTTAAATGTTAATTTAATGTGTTAAACCTAACTCTTATAATGTGGGACCTTTAGTTAGTTTAACTAGCAAGTACACCTAATGGAAATAGAGGCGGAGCTAGGTGGGGTTCATTCGTTCAGATAAATTCACTAGTTTTTTTGTAAACCTTATATTTGTATTAAAAAATTAACTAAATATATGTATATTAACATGTGAACCCTCAAACAAAATTGATTTAGAACTCCCATAATATATCTCAAATAATTATACGAACCCAATAATTATATTAAACTATATTAACAAAGATAGTTACAATGAAGTGAAAATATATTAAACTTAAACTTAACCAGGATAATGAAGAGGCGCGTTATACGCAAACAAATATCATGCGTATAGTTTCACATATTTTGTACAAACACACCAAAATATTCAACTTCCCAATACTTAGTGTTATTTAATAAGAGTATAAATTAATATTCCAGCGGCGAAAAGTCTATATTATACAACATTACAACCATACATAATACGTTTAACCAACAGTTGTTTACAGTATTTTTTACTCCCTCCGTCCCTATTTAGTTGTCCATATTTCCTCTTTTAGTTGTCCCTATTTAGTTGTCCATTTTGACAAATCAAGAAAGGACAATAATTTTTTTCCTATTATACCCTTATTTAAATAAAGTTGTCATAAATAAAGTAAATAAACTTATGGACTTCCCATCATTGAATAGTTAGCTTGAGTGTATTTATTTTGGAATTGTAAATTGTACTATAAGGATAAAATTGTAACTTCACTATGTTAATTATTGTTGTCTTAATCTGTGTGTCATTTCTAAAGTGGACAACTAAATAGGGACGGAGGGAGTATTAAAAATTAGACAATGTAAATGTGAAATAATGCATCAACCTAACAGCATTAAGCTAAGAAAAAAATGATAGAAGAAATTGTATAGAATGATACATTAGTGATTTTTCTAATTGATCTTTCCTCATATACTTAAACGAAAATAATCTTGAAAATACGAAGAAAATGTGTTTATTGAAAATATATATGTTCTTCAACCAACAAGGGTTGCGGTGGATACTGGTGAAGCAGATTTTTCATTAAGAGTGTAAAAATATTAAGAAATAAACACAAAAACTAGCTAAAACAGGTTAGACATCTATTATATATACATAAAAAAATATTTTCATTACATAGTATAATATTCAGCTGAAAGGGGTCAAGACGAACCCCCTGACCACAAAATAGCTTCTCAACTCTAGTTATGGAGCGATAAGTACTCTTTCAATCTTACAAAAAAGTATCATGCTTGAGTCTTCTTATGTAGAGAAAATGACATAAATAGTCACTTAACTATAGTAGTAGGCCTAAAATGGTCCCTTAACTATACACTTAACGGATTTAGGGCTCGTTTGGTGTGAGGTATAATAACAAATAGTCCCGGGATTAAATTATAGTACCGCTTATTTTGTTGTTTGGTTGGCAAGTTCGGGATAACTTATCCCGGGATTAATAATTAGTACCGGGATAAGTTATCCCTCTCCTTGGGTGGTATAGTAATCCCGGGATAACTTATCCCGGGATAAAATAGGTAAATGACAAAAATGTCTCTTTCAACCCTTTTGTTATATCACTTTTTACATTAATGAAAGGCATTTTTGTAAACAAATAAATTGTTCTTAAAATTTATTATTTTGAATACAACAAACCAAACACTCAATAAAAAATAATCCCAACACAACTTATCCCATCATAACTAATCACAACATAACTTATCCCATCATAACTCATTTTCAAACCAAACGACCCCTTAGTCCTTTAACTATTCAAAAACTTATCAGTTTTGGTTCCTTAACTATACACTTAACGGATTTAGTCCTTTAACTATTCAAAAACTTATCAGTTTTGGTCCCTTAACTATACACTTACCGATTTTAGTCTCTTAACTATATACTTACCGATTTTAGTCCTTTAAGTATTCAAAAATTTATCAAGTTTGGCCTTTGTTCATTTTTTTAATACAAATAGCTTAGGTTTATATTGACGGAATCCATGCCTCGAGAAATTAAATCTTTTAGCAATTTTTTCTGTTGTTTCTCTCTCTCTGCTACTTTTTCTTCAAATTAACCTGATGTGAACAACCTTAATCTCAACTATTCAAAATAAAATTCACGAGGAAAGAAAATATAAGTCATAAATTTATTCAATAGGGGATAAAATGAAGCATATTATTGCTACTAACGACTTGAATATGCTAAACTTTATTATAAAAAGAAAAAAAGTTATTACCTATTAAATCCAAAGTTTGTACTCCAACGACTTTATTGAACGAAATATGTTTAATTTTTCAGAAATTGAAATTTATAAAATGGTAGATTTACCATTTTTTTAATTTTTTGTAAATAGATCAATTTTATTATTCTATTCATTTTATTTTACGTAAAGAAATTTGAGTAAGTTAAATAAAATCCGCATTGATTAGCATATTCAAGTGTGGATTGAAGTAATTAACAACAATTATATGCTTAATTTTATTCTCTATTGAATAAAATTGGGACTTATATCTTCTTTCCTCGTTAATTTTATTTGTTCTTTTCATAGGAGTAATTTGAAGAAAAAAAGGCGGGGATAGAGAAACAACTTAAAAATGGGTTAAAGATTTAATTTCATGAAGATTTAAGTTAATATAAACCTAAGCTATTTGTATTTAAAAAATGGACAAAGACCAAACCTGATAAGTTTTTGAATACTTAAAGGATTAAAATCGATAAATTTATAGTTAAGAGATTAAAATCGGTAAGTGTATAGTTAAGGGACTAAAGCTGATAAGTTTTTGAATAGTTAAAGGACTAAATCCGTTAATTATATAGTTAATGGATCATTTTAGACCTACTCTTATAGTTGAGAGATTATTTATGTCATTTTTCTCCCTTATGTACGAGCTAGTCACTTTTATTAGAGAGTATTTTAACACTAATATAATTTTTTTTTCCTATTGTAAATCTATGTTAAATCAAACTCTAATATAAATAACTAACGTCAAATAGAAAATGAAAGGAAAAATGGGATGATTGGAGTGAAATATTTTCACAGCCACAAGTTTACCCAGCATCAGAGCAGCAAAGTAACTGAGTCAGTAGCTCACACCGACTGCCTCAGACAAGGACCGGTCTAGTTCCTTTTGGCAAACCGTACTACCGTCCCATTATTAACCAATCATTTATTGCCACGTTGCTCCTCCCATCTAGGGATAAGAGTTGCAATATTTCACCTTTTTTGTTTTTTTTTTTTCGTCCTAATTTATGTTAGCGTTAACAAAAAAAAAATGAAATTTGTGATTTAAAATTACTCTTTGATTATTTATACGGTTATAAATTATTTAATTAAATTGATAACATTTTTTTGAAGAATAAACAAAAAAAAATGTATCACATAAATTGAGAAACACGGAAATAATTACTCACTAGTAAAACGTCCTTTCTTTGCCATTGTTGCTGCTTCTCTCGTCCTTTTGTTTGAAGGGAAAATAATGTTTGCTGGATTGACCATTCAAATTTCAAAATACCTTATAAATAACTAATTTAGTGTTTTGAGTTATAAATACTGAAATTGTTAATAAGTAATTTAGTAAAAACATGTAGACAATTTTTTATTATTAAATCACTATTATAATTTTTAAAGTATTATTTTTTAAAAATTAAATAGTATATAATATATGTATGTGAAGAATAACTTGAATAACAAAAAACAAAAATATAAAACTAAAAGAGAGTAGAGTTCTATTTTGAAAAAATGAAGTAAAATATTTCTATGAAAGTAAAAGTACTTATTAACTGGAAAGTCATACGAATTTTGAGTATTTAGCAAATGTGTAACTATATTAAAAACTAAATATAACTTCTTCTTTTAAAAAAAAAAAAAAAAGTTTACCCATGGTAAATTTCAAAAAATGGAAAGATATAGACCATAGAATCCAAGATAGTGTATAAATTGATAAAAATCAATCTAATGTGAAAATTAAAAAAAAAAGTAAATTATTCAGGACCTATTTTTGTTTCTCATTTCATACCAATTTTGTCCCAAGAAAGAAACAAAATATTTTGACCCCGTATGTTATGTTTGGGATTTTTTTAAAATCTAACTATTTTGAAAAGTCATATATTTAAGTAAGAAATAGTTGTGTTTGATTAATTTATTTTTTTAGAAAAATCATGTAATAACTATTCTTGGCCAAGTTTTTAAAAAAGTACATTTTAATTCATTTTTTCAAAAGATATTTTTTTTTTAAAAAGGGTACTTTTGATGGAAATAATTTGTGTTTTGACTAATTCATTTTTAAAAATATTTTCAAGCATTAATCTTTTTGGCCAAGTTCATAAAAGTGTTTCTAAGCTCCTTTTTGCTTTAATGTGTTTTTCGAAAAAGTATAGTTATATCTAAGCAATAATTAGTTTTTGGCCAAAATTATTATTTGATGAATATTCATTTTATTACTCTTCAAAATTGTATTTTCTCTCAAATATTTTATTAATAAACACTTTATTTTTTAAAACAATTATTTTTAACCTTCCAAAAACTCAGTCTATTAATCCCCAATACTTCTCTCTTGTACGATCCGTTTCTGTTTATTGACAAATAATTTTGTTTTTGACTTTAAAAAAAAACAATATTGAATCACTCCTCTCTCTTGTGGATAGAAATAAAAGCCAAATTCGAAACTGAAGAGTGTACCTTGTTAAAAATATGTTTTTATTAAATAGGTCCCGCAAATAGTTAACTCTAAGATAATAAATGTAACGTTTAAATTCTTTAGGACCACATCACACTTAAAATTGTACTTTCGAGAATATTACTCTCTTCATCCATATTACTTTCGTCAATTTTTAATTATCATAGTTTCATTTAAAGTCATATTATAAAATTTTAACTATCATTTTACAATGTATTTTTTTCATAATATTGATATGCAAAAAAATTACAATTTATAGTATTTTTATATAGTTTTTGAATATTTAAACAATTTTGTTTAAAATATCGAATTAATGTAATTTAATTTAATTTTAAAAATTAGTCAAATTGACTTTCGAAAAGCACAACATGATTAAAAAAAAGTGGACAGAGAGAGTATTATAGCATGTTTTTAATTTTTACATTTAGTTCAAAACTAAATGGTTTATAATAAATAAAGTATTAATTACTTTAAAAAATTGTTCATATTTACATAAGTATTTATTTTTTTTTGCATAATAAGAAAATCATATTAAATAGGCATTACTTAATTAAGGACGATTTAATGAAATACTTTCTATTTTTTAAGGGTGAGTGAATTTTTTAAAAGGTATACCGAAACAAAAAATATCAGCAACAATATCAACATTAACATGTTCAAGATAAACACACACGTTTGAAATTAAGAGAGTAGAGCATGCATTCTTTATTGTTGTCTTATGAAGATATACAAATTATATCTAAAAGCTCTAAATCCAAATGCATCAAATCAAAATATTTATGAACAAAGTAATATTGACAATGAATGAAACTTGTCAATCAGTACGAAAAATAAGTAAAACATACCAAAAGAAACAATAACACACCATATGTATCAAAAAAATAAGAAACTACATGAACAATGTTGATACTACGACACATATTGTGCTCCACATTACTACCAAGTCTAATCCCCTCAAAATATGCGACAACATTCGATTACTTAGTAACCTTTTCACAATTCACAATCTTTATACTAGCCTCTTTAATTCACGTCCTTAGTAAGTTGTAGTTGCACTATATCATATCTAATTACCTCTATCTAATATTTCTTTGATCTGCCTTTACCTCGAACCCATCATATTCAACATCTCACACCTTCTCATTGGAGTGTCAACACATCTCCCTTTTAAAATGTCTAAGGGCATCTCCAATCTTGTTGTGTATTTTACTATCCAAATATATAATTTTCTATTTTTTTCCAGATAATCAACTCCAAACCAATTCTCTATTTTAATTTCTAAAATTAAATCTTTTCCTCGCTCTTTAATATTATACTATTATTTCAATTTCACAATATAATCTTCTTCTTCCTTTTTTTTACAAATAATCACCCTATAATCTATATAATCTTCATGTAATATAAAATTTTATTTTCAAATTCTTCATTTAGTATAAAAATATATTTTATTCTAAATTTCTATATGACATAAATTGCAACAAATATTATGTATAATATATATTAACGAATAATTCAAATAAAAGTGAAATCATTGATGAAATACAATTCATAATAAATATTGCATCATCATAAAATTTATTTTAAATTTTACATGAATATTCAACTTTCAAGACTATTACGTTGTTTTCATAAATTCTCTACTAATGCATTACGGTGTTCAAAATGAGTAATTTTTTGTCCTTGTTTTTTTTATTTACGTGTAGCTAAAAATTGTTTAAATTAACAATTTCATCTTGTATCCAATTATTTCGCGTTGTAATTTACTTCCTCTATTTCATTTTGAACTATGCAATAAGTATTTTCATACTCATTAAAATATGTAGTTTAATAATTTATCACTATAACATAAAAGTAGGTTGTTTGAATTATCATGTTAATTTTGTGCATTCTTTATAGTGAAAAATAATTATAATTTTAAATTACATAATTAAAGTGACAAAAATAAAAATAAAAATTAAATTAGAAAGATCGTTAATTCAGGATAGAAGTAGTATACTTATCAGTAATATGTTTTTAGATGTTATATTACTAAGAAAATAATTACAAATATTAAAAACTTAACTAATAGTTTTATATAATATAAATAATAATAAATTACATTTTAAAGTGACAATTTTTTTTAAAAATAAAATAAAAAATCATTAATTCGAACGAAAATAGTAACTCGTCGATAATATATTTTAAATGTTATATTACATGAGAAACATATAAATACTTAATTAATAATATAATAGAAATAATATTAAATCAATCTTTTTTCTTTTTCTTTCAGACAAGTCCTTGATTTTATCTTTTCAAAAAACGTAATATGTCGGAATATGTTAACGCCATTAAACCAATAGACATTATTTGAAATTACAAAATTCAAAAATATGAAAATGAATGTGTTGTAAAATTTCTTCTATCTTTACCCCAAAAAAGAGGGGGTGGGGTTGGGGCCAGAGGGGAAGAGGAGGGAACACGTGAAGGGCAATAAGGTAGACAAGACAGATGAGCTGTCAAGCTTTGTGTGGCTCTGGATTAGTAAATAAGAGGGTATAGTACTACTGTATATGTGTATATATATACCAAACGCAAGTACCTGAGCTAGCACGGATTTAATATCTGTTATTTTTTATCTCACTTTATGTAATATAGATAAAATTTAGAGAGTCAATTAAATTTTAATATGATTTTTAAATATTTTAAGTTGTTAATTATTGTAATTTATAATACTTTTTACGTAATTTTTAAATAATATATGTTACTTCCCTTGACCTAATATAGAGTTGTCAAAAAGGACTGGACCAGCCCAAGCCTCGCGGACCAAGGAATTTAAAGGAGTAGGGCGGGATTGCCCTTCATTTAGAAGGGCCTTAAAATGCTCAACTCAATCCAACCTTAGAAGGGCCGAGGACTGGGACGGGCTATAATTTTTTTTTTCTTTTCAAACTTAAAATTTTATTACATAAAAAAATTTAGAAGATTTTCAAATCAAATATGATAAACAATGGTGTTGTTTCAATAACACTACCAAAAAGTCTAGTGTAATTAGAATGTATCTAAGATACTAGATATGCGATATGCATGTATTTGGTGTGATGCATCACAGATACGCGAGTGACAAGTGAGATGAGAGGGAGGTGAGGGCGCGGGATTTGTCTATGTATCCTAGATACATGCGAATCCACTTAGATAAAGTGTATCTAGAACAAATTAACCTAATTTTGAGTCTATGTATTGCAAGATACATGTATTTGGACGTACCAAACTCTGGTTAGACTCATAATATTACAACATAGTGTGCATTTAAGTAATTAGCTCATATCCTAGTGAAATTGTTGTAAGTTATCCTTAAATAAATAGTTTTGGCCCATGGGCCAATTCCAGCCCGGCCACGATCAAGCCTCAAGGGCCAAGGGCTTATATGAGTTAGACTTATAAGCCCTAATTTTAAATGAGCTTGAAAAATCATATCCTAACCCTACCCCAATAACGAGTTGGGTTTGGCCCCATGGGCTAAACCCATTTTGACGACTCTACCAATATGTGTAGCACAAATAGAATTTCAAGAGTTAATATGTTGTTAATAATTGAGATTTACAATACGTTTTACATAGTGTCCAAACTAAATAATACATGTTACTTCTTTGGTCTCATTTTATGTGACACAAATAGATTAATTTTATGAATTAATTGATATTTTTATAAGCAACCGATTTTTATTTTATTTTTTAATTTTTTTTATATTTAAAAATTGCGTAAAAATATTATAAATCATGATTTTAAGTTATTAATTATCATGATTCATAAGAGTGTCCAAACTAAATATTTTTTTATATGTTTTTTAAAAATATTTTAAGTTATTAATTATCATGATTTATAATATTTTTTACGTAATTTTTAAATATATATAAAAGAATTTAAAAATAAAACAAAGAGAAAAAGTAGGCAAACGTATATATAAGTGTGGAACCACACAGGTGAAGCATGTATGTTGACCGTCACCTGTGTAGTTATCCACACTTATATATAAGTAGTAGATAGTAAAACCGATCAAATTGATATCTTAAAATCAATATTTTAATAATAACGCATCTATTATCTTGAAATTTTGAATAGTACGAATACAATAATATGACTAGGTAAAAGGGTGATATAAATGTATTGATGAGGGTTAGCTACTGTTGCGGAGTCAGCGAAAACATGCATACACGAATTAAGACAAGAAGAAGAAGAGAGATACAGAAATGAATGAGTAAAAGCTAAAGCCCCGCGAAAAAGTCGAGGGTTTTGTGTCAGTGAAAAAAGAGGACAGAACCAGAACTAGATGATGCAGAACCAAAGCAATAACCACTCACCTGCCCTGCACTATTAATATTTGCTTTTTTTATGTATCTTTTGCCAGTTATCACCTTTTTTTCTTGACGTTTAAATTCATATACACCGTCCAATTTGAGAGAAGCATTCAAATCATTTCTCATCTTTAGCATAAATTATTGATTTTATTGTTAAATTATTGACGGTTTTAAAAACATTATTTTACTGAACTAAGTAAATTCAGATATATAGTGATATGTTACATGACATAGCAAGTGATCAGAAATATGAAACTTTTAATAAAAATCGAGAGAAATGTTGAAATAATCTTCACTCATGTTGCAAGATTGTAGATGTATTTAAGTCCAGTTAGTCAAGTAAATGAGTGTTTTAAAAACTATCAATAGTTGAAGATGAAACTAATAATTTACGTCAAGTTCAGATGTGTTTTCAATACTTCTTTATTGATAGACTAAAAAGTATGAGGAGTTCAATTTTTAATTTTTAAGTTTTATTTAAATTATTTTAAGTTAATTTTAACTTTGTCACACATTTTTAAAAGTTGAAAATAAATTTGACTAACTTTTAAATCAAGTTAAACAAGCTCTGTAACCCACAGAAATGACTTAATACTATAAAATAATCTTGACATTGATAACATATTCTCTCTTTGTTTAAAGAAGAATGGTCTATTTTAGTTTGACATTGAGTTTAAAAAATAAATAAAACTTCTCAATATTGTGATTCTAAATTAAAGTTAAGTCAATTATATCAAAATATTATATCAAGCAAAAAATAAAAATTATAATAATAGACTAAAAAAAAAGTGTGTCGAATCACTGCGATTGTTTGTCTTGACCCTTTTTTGCGGAGCATCTTCTCAAAACATATGCTGCTGCGCTGTCAGTCTCTCTTTTGTTTTTTTCTTCCTCCCTAAATTATCATCTTTCTTACTTTCTTCTTTTGGCTTTTACTCATCTCATCATTATCTTCTTCCTCCCTTTTGAAAGGTTATGTAGTTACCAAGTAATCTTATATATTACTAGTACTTGTACTAGATTCTTTTTGTTTTATTAGTTATTAGTTAATTCAATATCAATATGGTTGCTTGCTACAATTGACAAATGACAACAATTGATTGTATTTTATAATGTAATTAACTAAATAAGTCAATCAATTCTAGGCACGTGTTATCTTCGAATTCAAGAATCATTAATCATATTTACTCTTAAAAAATATTATATAGAGCGAGTCGCTTTCAGTCTATTTTTATAGTTGTAGTCTTTTAATTTATGTAGTTATCAATATTTCTATACGCATACATCAAGCAGAATACTTTTTTAGTTTGGGATGAAACCAAGCCAATACATACAATAGGTAAAGATAAGACTCTCATTTCATAGCGCCTTGAGAACGACCTATTGATTCTTGTCAATCATTACAAGAATTGGTTAGCCTTCATTTGCTTCATTAATGACGAAGTTATGAGTTGTGGTGAATCCATATTGCTATTATAATTGTCATCCAATTTTGAATACATATTTAATTTGCATTGTTTAGTTTCATATTGCCACTTTTATTATCCTACATAACGCCCGCGTGAAAATTAATCAATGCATACTTGCATTGGCGATTGATCTCGTAATTTTTTTCCTTTATCCATTAGTAATATTCAATATTCATTTCTTGTTACAAAGTGAAAAAAGATGACATGACTTGGGGTCATTTTAGAATTTTCGATTAATTAATTGAGAAAAGTTTAAAGAACAAACAACAATATAATGAAGTAACAAAATAATTATACAAAGTGGACTTTGCTGAGTGAAAGGAAAAGAAAAGTAAGATTTCAATAGCTTTCTTAATTAGTGCTGTACAACCAAAGCGTTGTTAATTAGTCACAGTTTCTATGATAAGTAAATAGGTAAATGTCATCAATTAAGTTTGCTTCTTTGTATTGGTGAGTTGAAATTAGTTACAACTTACAACTTTTGCCACCAAAATTGTCGAGTGATAATAATTGTATTACCATCACGCTTTTTAAATCTATTCTTTTGATTAATTTATTTTTAAAAAAAAATATTTTATTGATTTCAAATATTAGTGGTTTACTTGTTTTGAATTAAAATCATTTATATATAGATTCGTCTCAAAATATTTGACATTTTAGAAAATAATTTTTTTTTTTTAAAGTCCACCCTCAATATTATTTTTATTAGTGAAGTGTCAATTGATTGAAATGTTTACTATTTAGGATATTAAATATTTCTTAAAACGCGAAAAAAACTTATATGACAAATAATGTATGAACATAATACTCAAAAAAAAATTCTTTGTAGAAGGAATATGAAGACAATCCAAACATTCAAGATTTCAATTATCATGCCTAAAGAGATTAGTGCATTATAATAATGATTACGATTATTATATTAATCCTATATTTTTTAGGATAAGGTTTTGTGAATGGCTATTTTCCATAGAGCAAATCTTCACGGACAAAATATAATCATTAAAGTCAAAACTCCGGTCTTTATACCCTTTAAAGCAAGTTAAGGAAATTTGCTAGCTTGATTGACTCAAAAAAATATAGTATTGAACTTTATCCTTCATCTTTAATAATATTTCATTTGATCTCTCAAAATTCCTTATAAAGCTAATATTAAAAAAAAAAAAAAAAGAGGTATCAACGGATATAATCTTAATATTTGCACACGGATGAAAACCATTTATATTTTTTAATTTTACTTTAAAAATCAAAGGCCCCTTTACTGTAGTTTACTTTTATAAATACTTATTTATTCTTCCATTATTAATCTTTTTATAACTTCTTTAAAATTATGAAATTTTTTTCCATATTTATAATCAATGTAAGTAATTTTCACCCCCTCACCAAGTTCACACCCCATGGTATAGTTTTCAAAGGATAAAATAGTAATTTGACATGGGAGAATGTCATAAAAAATCATAATTAAGAATTTCAGTCAGTTTCCTCTTAATTATAAGAAGTAAATGAATTTCTTAATCCATATATCCAAGCATAAAATATTACTGTACTATATTTGGATTATTTAACAAGCAATTTGAATGGGTGCATAAGTAATGATTTTCACTTTCTTAGTAAAAAAAAGTCATCACCTCCTATAATTATTGTTAGAGAAAAATTCTTAAATAGACCATTAACATAAGCGACAAAGTTAAACAACATTATCAAAAATTGGTCAAGGGCAACATAATGATAAGATTAAGATAAGATTTACGCTAAAATATGATAATTAAGTGTAACAAAATGATGACACCACCAATTGCCATTTTTCATTTGGTTGATTTCCAAAATGGCACGCACACGTGAGCCCTACCCTTACATTATTTATCTATTGGTAAAAGGAGATCAACTTTTTGCATTCCATAATGCTTTCTTTCTATTGTTTATCTTTTGTTTCTTGAGTAAATAGGAGTATGGTTTATATTCTAATTTCAATGTTAATTCATTGTTAGATCTTTCACTTTGGATTTTCGATGATGGCGTAGTCTAAAAGATAAATTTATAAAGTTTCTTGGATCAAGATGGCTAATGTGTTATGTACTTGAATTGTAATAAGTATGATAATAAAGTCAGACTCTTCTTTAATACGATGATAAAATGAATCTAACAAGGACGACTGAATATATACCTAAAGGATGTGTTATGACGCTCAAAACAAATCTGAACAATTGATAGCGGATTAAAAAAAGGACTAACAGGCTTCTATAAATTGACAAGTTTTTGAAAAGGATGTATACAATATCTTTGTTGAATTTCACATCAGAATATAAAGCCGTCAAAATGAACTTGAATCGTGAAATCAGTCAGGTAGAAGAGATTATATTGAAAAATTCCAACCCATTTTAATTTTGAGGCTAATTACGTAATCTATTTTCACGCTCCAACTTTATGAGGCTTTGTTGACCTAGACCCTGAGGCAATAAGTAAATAAAATAATTATTAATTGATTTTAACTTTAAAAGTATATAAATAAAGAAGATTAAGGGAAACATATTTTTTTAAAATCATAAGTGCACGTAATAAGGTTAACACTTTAAGGGATCGTTTGGTTGGGAACTAGTTATCCCATGATTAATTATTCTGAGATTAGTTTTCATGAAATAATTTATCCCATTGCTATAAATGGTGGAATAAGTTATCCCAAATATGTCAACCAAACAAGACATCAAAATTTTATTTCAGGACTATTTTCTTATCGCAGACTATTTATTCTTATCTCTCACCCCAAACGAGCCCTAACCGTTAGTTATAGTAACCTAGTTGGCCAAACATTTGAAAACTAGAAACGTTTATTAATTTTTAAAAATTAAAGGGTTTGACTAATCTCTGGGAAAAAATAAGTGATTTTGAGCAATAGTAAAATAAAAGGATAAGTGTCTGAAAAATATCTTAACTTTGATCGGATTTGCTGTTGCGATACTAAATTTTCATAAGGACCTTTTACCTCCCTAGACTATTTAATACTGTATACAAATAGTTAGAGTAAACATATACAATTCTAGATTCATACAATCAGTAACCGAACTATACAAATTCTAGATTTATACAATTAAAAAATTAAAATAACAAATTTCCCATAATTATAGCACGAATTAAAAATAATCAAAACTATAACTATATTACATAATATACTCTAGACGTTTGTCATTTCGCATAATTCTCCTAATTTTAGACACGAATGTGAAGTCTAACGCGTGGGCGTGGTGTAGAAACTTTATCCAAACAAAGGATAAAAGCGGAAATAAATTTTCTACGATCAAGTTAACCCGTATTTGTCCGGGTTAGTATTTGGTGTACTAAAGTAAAGTCCAAACAGTGATTTGCTGGCTGTATCCCCCACCTACCTTTCTTTTTGGATTGCATATTCGATGTATAGAGTCGAATAAATTTAGATTCGAATCAAAAAATTTTAGAAGGAAAAATGCTTCTTAATAATGATGATTTTGTATTTAGGATATTTTAAATACAAATCTTCGGATTAAAAATAAAAAACCCTTTTTGGTGGCCCCTACTACTCTAAATAATGGAGTAATATGTGTCGAGTTCTTAGCAATTCAATTCTATGACCAGTGATGAAAGAAAAGTCATTGCCTTTTCTTTATTACTGTAAGACAACTATGTCCAGACTAGGGACAAGTTGACACAGCTACCCTTTTGGTATAAGTAATTATCAAAATTAGTACTTACAAATAAGTTACTATTATGATTCTGCTTTTCCCTTATTCTTTTGCCAAATTTTAAATTCATGTGGACCACCTTAATTTTATGCTAAGGTTAAGGTCCTTTCTATACACATATCAAACCATTAATGCAATGATAAATTCATAAATGAATTTTGAAAAAAGTAATATGCGTGTAATTTTATATCTATCTTGTTAGTTTTGAAGATAAAAAGATTGTTTTCGATAGATACTTGACTCACATAGAGTTGACAAATGAGCAGATTAGTTCAAATTTTGACAAATTAAAAATGAATTGGATTATTATCCATCTTCATGATAAATTTATATTTCAGTGCATGCACTTCCTCCAAGTAATTAATTTCCCTTTTTTGTTCTATTACAGCTTGTAAAATTCTCCAATACAAATGAAAATGAATTGCACAATTTAAAAAGGAACTAATAAATTATTATGCATGAAATGCAGGGAGTAATTCTAGTACTAAAAGTTGTGCTGGCATTGTGTTTGGTATAAGACAAAATAATTTCTTTGTAAATTAATTTCAGAGTTATTTGAAATGGGAGAAAATTAAATGATACTATAGTTATTTATAATCGCAAGTACCCATTCTCCTTCAGAAAGTATCTCAAGTTTTATATAATTTATATCACTTGCAATTTAATGTAAATATGTTGTCATACTTTAATATTAAAAATTATTTACATACCCTATATATGCCTATTGTGCACTTTCTACACTATCATATGCCATAGATAACTTTTTACCTTTTATACTCTATTAAACAATATCTAACATTTTTTTTTTCAAGGGAAAATAAATACTATATCTGCATAATAAATATCTTATATTAGGATGCAAATTAACTGAAAGAAATGTAAATAATCAAAAACTTAGTGAAGATTAATCTCTTAAATTTGCTCTTTCACAATACTTTTAATGTTTAACATATACACTCACATGGAATTAACAACCGACATAGTTTTATAGCTAAACATTAAAAACCTCGTGCTAATCTCATTTAACTACAGATTAGCGATAAACCAGTTATCTAACAAAGTTTTAGCGACGGATTATCTAGGGATTGCTGACAAATTCAATAATTCCATGTTTTCTTTGCAATGATATTGTCTAATAAAAGTTAGAAAAAAACTAACTATAAATGCTACTCTCCTAGGTAAAATGGAGTGTTTAGACACACATTTCATTCACACCTACCATAGAGGCCAACCCCAATCTGTGTTTGAGACCATACTATACACTCATTATTAATTTTAATTTATAGTAACCAAACTAGGGTCGACAAGTTGTCATTGAAATTAATAGACTTAAAATATCAATTAATCCTTTCGCCAAAATTTGCAATTTTCGACAAGGACAAATTGACAACTGATAAATGGTTCTTCTAATCTGCAATTTTATACCACATAAATCTAATACATGTATTTTTTTCTTTTTCAAGTTGTATAAAGTGGCGTACGAAGATAATTTCATTATCCAATATATTTATTTTGATTATTATCTTAACTTTATATCAATGTCTTGTAATTGTTTTCAATGAAGCGGTGTCCCGTGACGAACAAGGTATCCAACAATGTACTATCGCCCTATTTTGTTATAAGATATTTTGCAAGCCAATACTGACATAACTATAATATTTATTTCTATTTTTTTTTTACTAAGCCAACATTTTTATAAGTACAAAATTTTGGAGTGATTGATGTTACATACAACTTGCATATACATTCAATTCATGATATATAGACAAGAGACAATGTTAATTAGTAGTAGGTGAACTAATAATGTACATGTATTTATTTAAAATATCAAATCTGCTCATATGAACCAACATATATTTAAATACATAAGTTAAGAAACAAAATTGACTTATTTAATACGAGATGGACATCGAAAAATGTACATTCTGCGTGGGAAATTGCTAATTGTTGAAGAAATAAGTCATTCTATTTGTCTCAATGAATAACTTAATACTTAAAGTACCTTAAAATCAACAAAAAAATGACCCAATTATTTTTGCTTGATTTGGTTAAAACCAAAAGAGAAATGAATAAAATATTATTGTGTCTGGAAATATAGAGTCAAATTTGAACCAAAAAATTAAATAATGTTAAACGGGACATGGTAGAGATTTGTTGATTAACAAGGGGACACAATAGACATCCCCCGAAAATACAGGGAGTTTTTTTATACATTCTCCTTTACCCCCTCCCCGCACCCCACCCCCACTCAGAATGACCAGTCATTATCTGTATGATTATTATACATACAGTATCTTATATGTATATGTTACAAATCATACTGTATCTATAGGCTCTACATACATATGCATACAGCTAATTATAGACAGTCATACTATTCGTCAGTTTCCCCCCACCCCACTGCCCCCACCCTATACCCAGCAGTTGCAGCACTGCTCCAGCAGCTGCTGCAATTTGCAGGTTCATCTATACGTACAACTTTTTCTGTATCTATTTAGTATGTGTTTATTTGTATCTATATATCTCTCTATATATATGTGTATGTATATGTTGTGAGCTGAAGGACACTTACATAAAGTGTGATTTGATATGTAGAGAAAAAGCAATTCACTTTTTAGAGAGAGAAAGCAAAGAGAGAGAAAGAGAGGTCATCTTCTTTATGCAATGCGGTGAGTGCGCAGTTGAACTAGCAAAAGGTACTATCTGTGTTAATTACTCACTTTATTATTATGTCTCTGTATTTATACAGATACATCTATTTATGTGTGTGTATATATATATGTTTAGGAGTTCTGAGAATTTCTCTCTGTTTAATCTTAGGGTTTAAAGATGATGTGTGGACTTATTGATCTGAATACTGTGGATAACGATGATGCCGGAGAGGAAACGGCGGCGCCGGTGTCATTGGATTCACCGGCGTCGTCCTCGGCGGCGTCAGGAAGTTCGGATTTGACGTCGTCAACTACGCCGGCGGTGGCATCGGTGTGTATGGAGCTCTGGCATGCGTGTGCTGGACCGTTGATTTCGCTGCCGAAGAAAGGAAGTGCGGTTGTGTACCTACCTCAAGGTCACTTGGAACATTTATCTGAGTACCCGCCCATAGCTTGTAATCTCCCTCCTCATGTGTTCTGTCGCGTTGTAGATGTGAAGCTACAAGTGAGTGTAATTTTCCTCTGTTTAGTGTCAATTTTGTTGAATATTTGGGATCATTGGTTGAACTATTTGCTTGTGTAGTTTCCTCTTGTTAGTGTTAGTGTTGATTGTAGAGAATCATGAATATTTGTTTAGTTACCTGGCATTTGGTTGTCATATGTGTTCAATTACAGGCAGATGCGGCTACTGATGAGGTCTATGCACAAGTCTCACTAGTTCCTGACAATCAGGTATTATGTGCTTCCATTGTTTTCTGATTTTGATTTGCTTTTCTAGCTGCTTAAATTTAGTTCCTTTAGGTATAATTTGGTAAGTAGAAGCATTGTGAGGGTGATTTTATTTTAGTCCGATTTAACCATTGCTATTTGATAACCAAAATTGGAGCTTTATTCAAGCAGAAAAAAAGAGAGAAGAGAATCAGGCAAATATGAATTACTATGTGGTTTTGCTAGGAAGGTGCTTTTGTCATTAACTTTGATATGTTCCTCTTTTTTAAAGTTTAGGCGGATGCAAGTTCTTGTTGATAAAGTAAGGACTTGCAGAAATGCTTGTACATTATAATTTTAATCATGAACAAAATTTACTGAAACTGTTGTTTTATTGATTTCTTTTCATTGAGGTCATTGTAGTATTTTTTAAATCATTAGCAGATTGAGCAGAAATGGAAGGATGGAGACATTGATGCAGATACTGAAGAGGAGGAAATAGAAGGTGCAGGAAAATCAATAACACCACACATGTTCTGCAAAACTCTTACTGCATCGGATACCAGCACTCATGGTGGTTTCTCTGTCCCTCGTCGGGCGGCAGAAGATTGCTTTGCTCCCTTGGTAACACTTTCTTTAAGTATACTTGAATTGTAAATAGTAGATGAGAGTGTTTAGATGAAGTTGTATGAGTTTATACCATTTTAATGTCTGACTTACAGTAGCACATTGTTGTTACTGCAGGATTACAGACAACAGAGGCCCTCACAGGAGCTGGTAGCCAAAGATCTGCATGGTATAGAGTGGAAATTTCGGCATATCTATCGAGGTATGGTAAATTGCTATGCTTTTATACATATTAATTGAGAAAATGCTTGGGCTGGGTGGATGATGAATGAACTTTTTCACACTGCAGGTCAGCCACGACGGCATCTGCTCACTACAGGATGGAGTGCATTCGTAAACAAGAAGAAGCTTGTTTCTGGTGACGCTGTTCTTTTCTTGAGGTGTGAAAAGCTAAATCTGGAAAGAAGTTCACATTATGTTATTTTATTTCTCATGTTCCCAATATTTCTGTAGGACTGGTGATGGAGAGCTTAGGTTAGGAGTGAGACGAGCTGCCCAAGCAAAAACATGTTCTAGTTATCTGGCTCGTTATAGCAAACCGTTGAATGTTAGTGGCATTGAAGATGCCGTTAACGTCATATCTAGCAGAAATGTCTTCAACATTTGTTACAACCCGAGGTATTCAATGCCTGAAAGAGATCCTAGCTTATGCTATTCCAATACTATTTTATTTCAGAAGTTCTTTTAATTTCTTTTTGCATGTGATGGTGTCCTTTTCTAATACTTTCACCCGATTGTATTTTAAGTATTTACTGCAATTCAAAGCTTGATTTTCAAATGTTGAACAACTGACTAGATGTGAGTTGAAGTGCTACATGTGGATTGGATAATGAGGGGAAAATTACTAATTTTTTTTGGGAGGTTTTCCTTAAATCATTATCTTACCTTTTACTTTTCCTTTTGTACCTTGAAAATTTCTTGTTTACTAAGCTAGAGTGCAGTCTGAAAACAATTGATCTTAGGGGGGAATGATAGCGTTTTGCTTAAATAGACATGATATTGTTTTATGATGAAAGTGGAGGAATGCTGTCACTTAGACATGGGAGTTTGGGAACTACTGCATTTGAATGCGCTGGGTTCTGCTCGTTTACAAATTCCATATCATGAATGTTTCTCTAAAATTTAAATCAATGGCTTTGTCGGACAATGTACAAAGGATTTATGTCAACACAATATTTGAAATGGAGTTCTTTATACTTGTCTTATGAGATTGAGCTATTTATTGGCTTAGTTTGAGGTCCTATGAAGTCTCTGTAGCACCAATATAATTAGTAGATCGTTTTGATTTCTGAATTAAGTATATTTACTTTGGTCTATTTTGTAAGCGATTACTTTCTATCCTAGAAACTACTTGTCCATCTCAGTCCATTTTCTCTTAGTCCTGTGGATCTTTTTATTTCAGGGGTAGCTCATCGGATTTCATTGTACCTTACCACAAATTCTCTAAGACTCTTGCACATCCCTTTTCAGCTGGAATGAGGTTTAAAATGCGTGTCGAAACAGAAGATGCAGCTGAGCAAAGGTTAGTCTATACTTTACTTTTTTTTTTTGTGCGCTTTAGGCTTGGTTCAAGAAGTGGTTGTTTACACTTTCGGTGATTCAAAACATTGTACATCAATATCTGACGGGTATGTATCAGGTTCACTGGACTTGTTGTGGGATTCAGTGATGTAGATCCAGTTCGATGGCCAGGTTCGAAATGGAGGTGCCTTTTGGTATGTTTCCTGTCCTGCACTCCTTGTATTCGGATGGCATAAAGCTTAGATACTCCACTTAAGTCTTAACATCTGGTTAAGTAATCGTAAATAGAGGAGGAAGTTCTTTTCTCACTCAGGTTAAATGGTTGGAGGTATGGGGGCTGATAATCTATTTGGCACAGCGTGCCTTGGTTGTGATAAATAGAACCCTTGCTCATGTTTGTTACCTAGTTTCTGCTTTCTCATATATTGATAAAATGGAAACAAGAATAGTCTGCATATGTAGATTTAGTTTTCTAGGTAAGGGTTGTTTGCAGTTCGATTAATAATTTGTTTTTCAGATGTTGGAACCAATCCAAACCAATTAAGTTGTTTTTTCATTGCTTAGGTTACTGTTGGATTTTTCGCTCTAAAAAATGATCTTTTTCAGCTTTTTTACTTTATTTCTAAAATACTCCCTCCGTTCACTTTGACTTGTCATTTATTCCTAAAATAGATTTTCAATTTTACTCGTCACTTTTGACATATCAAGAAAAGACTAATAATTTTTTCCCATGTTTTACCCTCAACATTAAATACTTATTTCCAAATCATTTTCTAAGACATCATTTAATAAGAGATAGTTTGGTAAAATATCTATATCATTAATTATTAACTTGATGGGTGTGCCAAGTCAAACTGTGACAAGTAAAAGTGAACGAAGGATGTATAAGATAATATACTTCTAAAGACATTAGGTTGACCATATTCCAACATAACACAACCAAATCAATTAAATTGCTAGAAAAGAAGCTAGTATGTATGTATATATATATATAAAGTTATGTGTGTAGCTTTGCATTGTCAAGAATTTAGTTATTTCTAAGGAATATAATCAAATTTCTTACAATGAATTCATTATGATTACTTCATTAATACAGCAGGCAGTGTCAATACTATGTAAACACTATGTAAACAGATCTGAATGACTCAACAGTAGTCATTTATTATGTTAGGAGTTTAGTACATGAATTTCCTCTTTACAGCGAAGAATAAATGAAACGGTTGACACCATCTTGGTATATGATCAATGAATACTTTCATTTCTCCAAGTAACTTGTAATAATAAATGAAGAAAAGATCTTTCTATAACTCTAGTATTTGTTATCACATTGTGAATGTCTGAAGACTAGGTCTAGATATGCTAATATAGCTGCAAAAATTGTATAATGTTTTCACTAGTGTTTTGCAACTTTTTTCAACTTAGATATTTCCTTTATAAAGTGTGGGTGGAATGATTACAAATAGATGAGAAACCTTTTTTAAAACTGCCAAGTTTATTTTATACTTGCAAACGGTAAGCCACAAGATTTGTTGTTTCAGAGTTTTGCTATTCATTTGGTAATATAATTACAACTACGGAAAATTCATGCAGAAGTATCTCAACATTGAAATTACTTCTGATACTTTTTAGGACTGTTTTTGATCACTTCTAGGTAAGTTCACTTTAATTTATTGAGGTCACTTACATGTGTATATTTCTCCCCTTGGAATGTAATATAATGGTTAGTTCTAGCTTTCTTCATCCTTCTTTTGTTAGCTAATGAAATCTCCTTCTGCTTTTCGACCAAACAAAGTGTTGAATTAGTTGGACATCTTAAATAGTGGTTCCAATGTGCACAGTTGTTTTTCTCATGTCTGTAGAAACTTTTTTTTGGCTCTCTTAATGTGTTACTGAATGGATATTTCAGGTCAGATGGGATGATCTTGATGTGTCTAGACATAATCGGGTTTCACCATGGGAGATTGAGCCATCTGGTTCAGCTCCTGTGCCCAGCAGCTTGGTGATGCCTTCTGCAAAGAGGACCAGGGTTGGCTTTCCTATTTCAAAGGCAGATTTTCCAATTCCTAGAGGTTTCCCTTCATCCCTCTCTCTCTCTCGAGCGCACACACAGCACAACACGTGCTTATAGAGACACACACTCACATCTCATTCCTGCTTGAATTCAGTAGTATGATTCTTCTGCAATGGTAATAACTAGTCTGTGCCTTTATTTCTTACAGAAGGAATTGCAGTATCAGACTTTGGGGAATCTTCTAGGTTCCAGAAGGTCTTGCAAGGTCAAGAAATTTTGAGGATGCATGCTCCTTATGGTGGACTTGATGCTCGGAGTCCTCGTCCAGCGGGCATAAGATGCTTTCCTGGTTTTCCTAGTTCTGGGATATCTAGAATGGGAAACAGCATCAGACCCCTGCTTGGTGACACTGACAAGTCCCATGAAAGCATTGGCTTTAGTGAATCTCTTCGATTCAATAAGGTCTTGCAAGGTCAAGAAATTTTTACAAGCCCTCCTTATGGGAGAGCTCAAGCCGGTATCCAAATGCAGGAGAAAGGTAGGACTGGTATTTTTGTCGATATTCAGGTTCCAAACCATGGAAATAGGTGGCCTGCTCCAAATCAGGATAATAATACTCGTTGCAAGCCAATTAATCCTGTCTCAGCATCATCACCACCTTCTGCACTCACTTTTCAGCATCCAAGCCCTCCAGCTTCAAAGTTCCAGCCTATGTTCAATCATAAACATGGGAAACATGATCTTGGCAACCAGGCTTCTTTAGATATGTCTGAGAACTGTTGTAGGTATCTCGCATCTGGTTCACATACTGAGGACATCAGTAGGAAGGAAGGTACTCAAGGAATCAGTTCTTTTGGTTTCTTAAAGGAGCAAAAGCAAACAGGAATTTCATATCTTTCTCTTGGGACACAGTCGTCATTCAAAGGCAATCAAAACTTAGTTTCCACATGTAAAACCAGTTGCAGGATCTTTGGATTCCCCTTGACTGAGAGTAAAATAAGTGCAACTAGAGCGGAAATTCCCTCTGAAGCCGTATACTCACATGGTCTAGAAACTACATTTCTCCCTTCCAGTGATGGAAAGTTGCAGCCAGGGCCACCATTGGTGACTAATGTTGTGGGAACAAATTTTACCAAAGTAAATGACCTCTATGCAGCAAGAGATGTGCTTCTTGATATTGCTCTGTAGCAGGAGTTTGTTGTGAGGTTGTGCTAGAATATGTAGACTGAAGGATGTGTGTGCAACATTATTGATTATTAGATTTTAGTAGGCTCTGTAATCTTCTGGCTGTTAAGTGCGCAAGCATTTGGTATGCCAGTAGAATGCCTATCCAGAGATGAAAATTGAGAGTTTTTAATGAAGATTGATACCGTTGAGGAGCGTATGTGCTTGTAAGTACCTGCACTACATATTTCACTGATCTACTTTCATATATTATCAATGCATAATTTCATGAAAGTTTCAATAAATAATTACTTTTTGTCTATTGGGGGGAGCATAGCTGTAGATGGTCTGAAGTTTAAATTTTGGTTGAATAATTAAAGTTCACTCTATAAGAAGGAATTCCAACTGTGGGTGTTTTCAATGAGAGATTCTGTTTGGATATTCTCTCAGTTACTGGTTCAATGTACCAAGACCTAGTTGGTTTTCCCGGCGATGTGGCCTTGTTATTTTCCAGTACTCTTTAGCAGTCACTTGGTTTCAGTTCCTAAATTTTGCTTTCGATAATATGGGCATGAGCATGACTTTATATGAGTTATTTCACATTGCAGGAAAATTTGGTGTGTGTTCCTGTGACGCTGTTGTACTATGATGTAACAATTGGAAGTTGTGTTGCTGCATCAAAGATTGTCTGTATGATAATTGTAATCTGCTTGAAATTTCTAGTGGTTTTTCTTTTAGGATTGAGATGACTTTTGTATTTGTATATTAATTTACCTTGTCTAGATTTGCTGTGAACTAACTCAAGCTCCTATAAAACGGTAAGTTTGTTGTAGAAGCTCTCATCTCAGGAACACAATACTGTACTTAATTGTTAAGGAATTGTCATGTATAGTCCTGCAATTAAACAGGCTGAATATAGTTTCCTGTTTTGTTATTTGATAATCCTGCATTCCTTGATTTTCATTACTGTATTATTATTAGTCTCTAATTGTGGAAATTACAAATTATTAGTGTCATGCCGAAGCAATTTTTTGAAGTTTTTGTTGGGAGATTAGTACATACATAATCTTGCATTTGTGCTTTGATACGTAAAATTCGTGTGGCACAAAAAAATTCACCTCGGACAACCTTATTTCAGTGAGCTCTTCCTTCATGACTGATAATAAATTTAGATTTTGATATTATGGTAACAGCTAAGCTTATCAGCATTTTCTTTTATGATTTCTCCTTTCCATTTTTGTTTTTTGGTTATGAATTTCGTTCATATTGTGTTATTCAATATCAGTGGGCTAAACATCTCCCTTGAAACCTACCAATCAACATGCATGGTCAATCATATATTGGATCACAATTCACCAGATTAATTGTTTAAGAACATGTTTTAAATTCAAGATCTGTTTGATACCTTTTTCTAGCTCTAAGGCTAAAGACATTATAGGTGAAGAACTTTAATTCCCCTGTCTCGAAATAAGTGTTACCCTACCGAATATCACGTACATTAATAAAAGGTCACACTTATTTTGGGTGAAGAAATAATATATTAGGCCCCAAAAAGTTGAGGAGTTGGTGTCTGATACTCTTTAATATTCTTTACTATACTTGCTACAGTGGGAGTGAATTTGGTCTTTGTGATGTCCATTTCCATGTCACAGAAAACGAGACCAAGAATATTATAGAACTTCTCAACGACGTCATGGCCTTCGCATATTATTTGGTTTACATCTTTTGACCAAAACCTAACCTTTTTTCAACTCAATGGCTATAATACTGACATCTTCTCTCTTTCATTAAATTCCTAAACAAAGAGATTTTTAGCCTGAGAAAATCAGACAGATCATATATATGGCAGGTTCAAACAACAGTAGTGCCATAACTTTGGAGACAACACCAACATGGGCTATTGCGGTTGTGTGTTTCATTTTAATTACTATTTCCATTCTTATAGAACATGTCCTTCATCTCTTAGCTAAGGTATGTCTCGCTCTCTATCTATCAAAATAATGGAGTAATAGTTTAAAGTTTGGTTTTCTCTTTAGAATAAGCAATAGATAGGACAACTCAGTGCAGTAAGCTTTCGTTATGTATATGGGATCGAGAAATTAATTAAAAAAGTACCAGAGTACGCTGATCTATCGATCTATATATTATACGTGTCTTACCTTTTATTTTCGCATGAGACTATTTTCACGTCTTGAATTTGGATTTGTAACCTACTAATCACACGACAACAACACTTACTATTGTTGGTTAAGAACCAACTTCAAATATTGATTGGTTTTGAATTCATTAACCTTGTAGTACTTCAACAAGAAGAGGAGGAAATCTTTGATTCAAGCTCTAAACAATATCAAATCAGGTACTACTAATTAATACTAACAAAATTTAAATGAATATATTACTATTTGTTTTAGCTAGCTAGCTAGAATATTGGTTGCTTAACTTTTGTATATAAAATTGTTTTTTTTTTTAAATTTGAAGAGTTGATGCTTTTGGGATTTGTCTCTTTATTGCTGACTGTTCTCCAAAAGCCTATTGCCAAAATTTGTATCCCAAAGGATGCTGCTCAGACTTTTCTTCCTTGCCAAAGCTTGACAAGTGATGATGTTGAGGAGGAATCAAAATGTGAACAACAGGTATTTTTTTTAAATTGTAAATTTAATTAAAGCTACAAGATGTTTAGTCCAAATGAATTCTCACTGCTAGAAATAGAGACCTTTTTTCCTCGCGAATCAATAGGAAATTTATGTTATGAAACATGATTTTCCTATGTCATTCCCACCGAACTAGCTCACTGAAAAAACTCATGTTGGAAAATTAATTCCTATTGAAATACCGGGAAGAGCAAACTGGACATTTTTTCTTTTCTCACCGATTCAATTAAAATATCCGTGGAAATAAACATTTTTCAAAGGGAAAATAGTGTTTTTTTTAGTAATATTTATGTGTTCAAATTTTAATTTCAGGGAAAGAAATCTTTGTTATCAAGAGCAGGTGTCCAACAGCTTCAGCTTTTAATATTTGCTCATGCTTTCTTTCATATTCTTTCTTGCATCCTCACCTTCAGTCTTGGAACACTTAAGGTAATTTATTAAACTTGTTTAATTGTGTAGTAAAATCACCTTTATTTTTATTTTTGTGACAGAAATATTGTTTTAAGTGATTTTGTGTGTGAGAGATATCAATATATAATAAAGTGATTTTTCATTACAAAAAATAAAAAAAATACTCTACTACATATTATCACTAATATGATAATTATGTAGTGAGCAATCAATTCTAAACATCATTAAAACCAACAAAACAAATAAGTAGGGAAATCGAAATCGAAGTCTTATATTTGAACATTATTATTTGTGCAACTGATTGTCAGTCTTGTAGACAATTTGGCAACTATTGAAGATATTGTAGCTTGAGTTGGACATTTGCACATATGTTTTGTGATCATATGTATGTTACTTTTACTTACTAACTGTTTTTTGGTAAATGGTCAGATGAGAAGATGGAAATTTTGGGAGGCAGAAACAACAACCTTAGATTATCAATTTTCACATGGTAAGCTCCTGTCCTAAAATATTAATTATTCTGAATTAAGAGAAGATTAGAAATGTGGCAAGGGCAATTTAGAAAGAAAGAATTAAACATCTTTTTAACGTAAAATATTAATTATTCTGAATTATTCCTTCCGTTCCTATTTACGTGTCTTTCTTATTAAAAATAAATGTTTCTTAATATTCATCATTTCACAAAATCAATACATAAATGACACTAATCTTTCTATTTTACCTATTAGCCTTGAAAGTAAGTAATCCATATTCATTGGTCAAATTAGTTAATCAAAGTAAATTAGTTCATGTTCATTTATTGAAAACTTGACTATAAGAGAAAGCTAAATAAGGGTATAATAATAATAAACTTAGCTGGTTACTTAAGAGGCGTGAAACCTAAAATGGTAACAACTAAATAAGAACGGAGGGAGACTTGTTTAGGGGTTAAAACATCAATTATTCATGTCGCGTCTCCATGCTGTAGGGACATTTATTTCTGGTCTCAATTAAACACATTATTGTATGAGCAATTACTATGTCCCACCATATAGGCTTAATAAGGAAAATGTTTCACGAAAAAAATATGCAAGTTAGGTATACCGTAAACGAATATTCTTTTATATGTCCATTTTTAATTGTCATAGTTTCTTTTTTTAGAGTCAAACGATAATAATTTTGATTAATATTTTACGATGTACTTTTTCATCATATTGATATGCAAAAAAATGAAATTTATAGTACTTTTCGTATAGTTTTTGAATATCTTAATTTTTTGTTTAAAATATCAAATTAATGTAATTTAATTTAATTTTGAAAATTAATCAAATTGACTTTCGAAAAGCGCAACATGACAATTAAAAGTGGACAACATCGGAAGTAATACTAAATACATTTTAATCTGTTATTGTATGTTTATTTATAAATTTTTTGATTTTTTTCAATAGTAAATATAGACAGTAGACTTATTGATAAAGTAATTTGTAATTGTATTTCAATGATATCATTATCTAAATATGTACATAGAAATTTCAAACTCTGAACTTTCAACATATATAATAATGACAATTTCAAACAAAGACGTGAGGGTTCAACTCAATGCTCTTTCCCCGAAAGAAAAAAACGTGCAGGGTGTTTTTTTTGTTGTTGTCATGTTTGGTTTAGTTCGTTTAAACATGTTTCTTTCCATTTTGATAAAAAAAATTAATTTTGATTTTTTATATATGTTTAGGATTTTGGCATATTTGAATATATCTTTAATTTATGATCATAAATTCAAAAGTCTTTTTTTTTTTTATAAACTCTATATCTAATCAAAATAGAACAGACAAATTGAAACGGAACAAATACACAACATTCTGATTTTCTATATTGACAATAAAAGAATCTTCCCTTTTTTTTGGTGTCTAATTAATTAATGTTTTATAGATCCAAGGAGGTTTCAACTAATTCATCAAACATCATTCGGAAAGAGGCATCTCAATTTTTGGAGTGAACACCGCTTTCTGCGTTTCCCAGTAAATAGACTTACTTTAATTTTGTTTGCTCGCTCTGATATCATGTTAAAATGTGTGGTCATTTCATTTAAAAGTTTAAACTGCTAGAAATAACATTTTGATTAATTAATTATATTCTCAACGGTATTCTACTTTTTGTGCTAGCTAGGTTTGTTTGTTGAGGCAATTTTATGGATCAGTATATAAAGTAGACTACTTAACTCTCCGGCATGGATTCATAATGGTATTTACAAAACTCATTTTGCTTTTATGTATGATGAATTAATTACAATATTTGAGATTAGGGCATATACTTACTTCTCTTTAATTTTTATTAATTAGGCACATTTTGCTGAAGGAACAGAGTTTGATTTCCACAAGTATATAAGAAGAGCTTTAGATAAAGATTTTAAAGTTGTCGTGGGAATTAGGTAACTTTATTATTATATGTGGAAAAATGCATTTTTCATAATTTAATTACGTAGCTATTACATTTTTGGTTTTGTTTGTTGATGCAGCCCATGAATTTGGACCTTTTCTATGCTCTTCATATTCTTCAATGCAAATGGTAAATATTGTAGTACTATATAATAACTGTGACAAAATTGTCAGCAAAATTTATTAGTATATTATTGATTTTCATTTGTTTATTTTTGTAGTGTTCCATAGCACCTATTGGCTTCCTTTCATTCCTCTAGCGGTAAGGAAATTTCGTTTACTATCTGAATTTCACCTTATTGGTGAATATTTGACTCTCCAGTCTCCACCTCGTAATTTCTCCCCTACTAATTCCCCTTCCAATCACTACCTACCCCGTATGTAATTAAAAATAATAATTAAAAATTAGTGACTAGATATATATATAGGGATAAGACATAAGTACAACGTAACTAAATTATGATCGATATCCTAGTGACATGCCTTAACTTAACTCGGGTTCTATTACCTTATGAACTCAATCTTTCTATATTTGTATACACCTTTTATGCTAACATGGCACCGTAAAGTTGGCTTATCCCAACATGTATTGTCTTTTTCCTATGAAATAACTACAGATGTTAGTGGTGGTTGGAACAAAACTACAAGGCATAATCACAAAAATGTGTTTGGAGAGCAATTATAAGTCAAGTGTTGTTAGAGGAAACTTAGTGGTTAAACCTGATGATCAATTCTTTTGGTTTGGAAAACCCAAACTTCTTCTTCATCTCATGCATTTCATCCTCTTTCAGGTACTACTATTTTATCCTTTTTATTTTCACCTCTTTATTATGCACTTCTATATTTATATTTATTCATTTCAATTTCTTGTTTTTCTGAAAAAAAATCTTCAGAACTCATTTCAGTTGGCATTTTTTACATGGACAACGGTAAGCGTTATGATTTTTTTTTTATATAAACTATTGAATTCCCTTGATATAATATAAATTGAAGATCCAACTTACAAGTCAGATAAATTTACCAAATATGGAACTTAATTAGCATTTTAAATAAGATTCTTAACTAATTTGTTGTTTTTTAATTGTTATTTGAACAGTACAATTATGGGTTAAATTCTTGCTTCCACCATAAAACAGTAGATATTGTGACAAGGCTTGTTATGGGAGTGCTTGTTCATTTTCTCTGTGGATATGTCACATTGCCTTTATATGCTCTCGTTACTCAGGTTACATATATCAATCCCTACTATTATAAAATATTATTTTTCGATTCGATTTAATTGTATATACTTTCTTTTTTTAACAGATGGGAACCAAAATTAAAAATAGTGTTTTCACTGATGGAATGATTAGTGGGATAAGAAGATGGCAAGAAAAAGCAAAGAGGAAATTGGCTAAAAGAAGCAATTACTTGTTAGCACAAAATTCTTTGGATAATTCATTATCTTTAAATATTTCACCATCTTTTAAAACTTCATTGGATGTTACATCATCAACCGATACTGAAAATGATGAAGAAATTGTAGATGATCAGAGACAAATTCAGCAGCACACAGAATTTGGATCTTTTGGTGGCTTTCACTCTAGTACATTCTAAGCACAACACTAGAATTTTTATAGTGTAATTTGTTAGAGGCCGAATTTAGGATTTAAAGTATATATGTTTAAAATGAACGTGATCTTATTATTTGTATACACTTTATCGTTGAGTGACACCCATAGATAGATGAACAACTTTCATATATAGTAAACACAAAAATCATATTTGTATGCTATAACTATAGTTTGCATAATTGCGTTCCATAGCAAACATATATATGTATATTTTGCTATACATGCATATACAAAAGAAAACAATTGTATATAATCTGTTTCTGTTTCGGTATACATATACAAAAAGATCAATTGTATAATATGTGTTTGCATAAAGTGAGAAAGAGAGAAAGGCAAAAGAGAACTGGGCAGGGAAATATTTGTATTGTATAATTATAAGTGTATAGGACGAAGATATATGTATCTGCATGTATAAATTGTATTTCTGTTTGTATAAGCGAGAGAGGCAAGGGAGAGACTAGCTAGCGAGATCTGGGAGAGGGGAGAGAGGGGAACGAAAATATATGTATATATACAATTTTCTCTCGCTTTATACAAACACAAACACATTTTATACATTTGTGTTTGTATAAAAGCGAGAGAGGCGAGGGAGAGAACGAGAGTTGCGAGCGAGATTCACCAGGAGAGAGGCGAAATAGCAACAGTTTGCTATGGGGTATAATTAAATCAAACTATGTTTATAGCATTTAATTTGAATTAATAGTTTGCTATTATATACAATTTTTCCGATAGAGCAACTTTCACATATATCAAACATAAAAATTATATTTATATGTTATAACTATAGTTTGCATAATTGCGCTCCATAACAAATTTTATGTTTGCTATAGAGCTTTTGATTTGTATAATTCGCTAGACACATCCAATTTTATACAAATTATTCGGTTTTGTATAAATTCATTTAGACATTGTAATTTGTATGATAAGATCTGTATTTGTATAATTATAAGTGGATAGGACGAAAATATATGTATTTGTATTTGTATATACACTTTACTCTCACTTTATACAAACACAAACACATTTTATACATTTGTATACCAAATGGGTAATTGTATACCGAACCAGATGGCAAAAAAATGGAATGTTTCCTGCGAATTACAAATAAAATAAACTATGACTATAACATTTAATTTGAATTAATAGTTTGTTATTTCATACAATTTTCCCTTATATTAATTGAGTATAATTTTAAATTTTGGGAAATGGTTTGGAGGATAAGTAATTAGTGTTGATGGTAAAACAATTTTTTTTTATTGTATTTCGTTCATTTGTTAGAAATAATAAATAAAAGTGAAAATTTATTTTAAAATATTGACAAATAAAAGTGAACGGAGGAGTAACATGCACCACTTATTTGCCTTGATTTACATGCAAATCATGCAATACTTAGCCGCCCACATTTATTTTCAATTAATAATCCTTGTCAACTTATTTAAGCGAATATATATATATATATATATATATNTTACTAGTATATATATAAACATATTCGAATCTAATCATGTTAGGACATTGGTGCTAAGATCATTCAACAATAAATGTCATAGAAATCTACTTTTCGATATAAAACTTTAGAAAATATATTCCCTTGGTCAATTTTTATTGAGCAACTTTCACATATAGCATATATAAAAATTATATTGGTTTGTTATAGTTATAGTTTGCATAATTGCGGTCCATAGCAAATTTTATGTTTGTTATGGAGCTTTTGATTTGTATAATTATACAAATTGTTCAGTTTTGTATAAATTCATTTATACATTGTAATTTGTACAATTATAAGTGTGTAGGATGAAAATATATGTATTTGTATTTGTATATACACCTTTCTCTCGCTTTATACAAACACAAATGCATTTTATACATTTTATACCGAAATGTATAAAATGACTAATTGTATACCGAAAATGGCTAATTGTATACCGAATCAGATGACAAAAAAATGGGATGTTTGCTGCGAATTACAAATAAAATAAACTATGGCTATATCATTTAATTTGAATTAATAGTTTGCTATTTCATACAATTTTTTTCCCATTTTTATTTGTCATGTATTAATTTGACACACATCTTAAAAAGTAATAATAAAATGATAATTTTTCTATATCACTTATTAAATATAAAAAAATCATTATTTTGAAAAATGACTATAATTAATAATAAGATAAATTAAGAACTAATTAAATGATACATTCTTTCTTGAGTTTCCAAATCGGACAAGTAAAAATAAATATATAATTTTAATATAGTAAATAAGTAAAAATAAACGTAGAGAATATTACATACCAAAATTCCGACACCTATTTTTATTGGCGACCAGTTACATTACGGTCTCTCTATTAATTATGTTAGACGAAAATCTAACAGAACGACAGGGAGACAGAAATTTGTTAAATTTATGCTTGTACAGAAACAAGGACATGTTGGATGATTATATAAAAACTTAAAATAGGTAAATACCTATTCGTATCGAATATTTACATTAAATTAATTCTAACTCATAATAATTATGCGATTTGATAAATTGAAATATATCTTATTTAAATTTAATTAAACAATAATTGTATATTATAATATGTTTAAACACATGTTATGCATTTATTAATTTGACAAAATTATACCTAGAAAAATACTTTTTACCATTGAAATGACAATATTACTCTCTATTATTTCCTTTTGTACCTTTTGTCATTTAATATGTCTCAAGTACTCATCAACGAGATAACAATTGTGATGGAATGATAAGTACTCGTTCATTTTTAATCAGAGTTTGGAGTTTGAGTTTCCTTGCGTGCGTACTCACCTTTGTTAAGGAGTACTTTACCTCTAATATATAATTTTTCGACACAAACTAAGTTTAATCGAATTCTGATATGAATATCAAACTGGATGAAAAACTTTTTTTAAAAAAAAAAGTGAATTAATGCTCGGCTTTTTCCACCAAATGCGTATCATATTAAATATGATTCTTTATTGAGGTTTGTTTCAACTTATAAATGCAGAAGTTAAATGTCCTTTGATTTAAGGTTTTAACACTTAAAAAGTAAAATAATTACTCCGTATGTATCAATCAAAGGTGTGAAATGAGTGAATTTGATTGAATTTGGACATGTTATAAGCGGATTATTTACCCATTTCAAAAATTATTTGGGCTAAAATACCGGTCATTATCCAATCCACCCAATTTTTCCTATGTTTTAATTACTTTATTTGTTTTTTAATAATTTTTTAGTTTCTAATGATTTTATATAACATATAAAATATATATAAAAAAAATATCCTTTTGATAATGTTTTGATTAGATTTCTCGTAAATGAATTTGGACTACATATCACTTAACTTTTTTTTAATGGGCTGAACTGAGTTGAACTTATAAAATGAGCTATACTAATAAACTAATGAACTTAG